>NC_089790.1:37996706-38014206 GCF_040412425.1 Macrobrachium rosenbergii
ATTTATCAAGCACCTAGCAAGAGGATTTTTCTCCGCATGAATTCTGCTTTTAATCAGACGCGTACGAACAGAACAGGTGTATCGCCTACGGCAGTAAAGACCGGTACATCGGCTAGACTTGGTTCTCTGAGAAAATTTGCTCCTTTGTACCCCAAGCCTTTTTATAAATAGCTACACCATGAGCTTCCCTTGAATTCGGAGCAGAATGTACGTGTCGTCTAAGGGTGAATGGACTCCTTTTCTCAGAATCGAGAATCATGCATAGGGGAGTTTTTTTTTTTTTAATTCCTTATGGTTTAATTTTATGACTTTGTGAAGGGAGCTGAAGTCAGGATTCAACGTACACATGTGTAAATGGTATTGCACATGCTTTGTTTCATGAGAGAGAGAGAGAGAGAGAGAGAGAGAGAGAGAGAGAGAGAGAGAGAGAGAGAGAGAGAGAGATCCCATATGAAAAATGATTGATCGTATTGCTAACATTTGAAATGTGAAATTTTTTCTCA
Organism: Macrobrachium rosenbergii; assembly: GCF_040412425.1. NCBI lineage: Eukaryota > Metazoa > Arthropoda > Malacostraca > Decapoda > Palaemonidae > Macrobrachium > Macrobrachium rosenbergii. The sequence continues at coordinate 37,997,210 of NC_089790.1, forward strand.
TCCGTAAAATAAAAATAATTTACTTAAGTGTAAAATAATGAAATAAATACACGGTTAGAATAATTTGCTCCGGCTAACAAATGATATTGATAATTTGCTCAGTTTTGAAAAATGGGACGGAATCTGGTCTATTCTTAAATAATGATGATAATTTGCTCATTATTTCTTATTAAGATCAATTCTTGTCTTTGTAATGACTGTCTGTGTATGAAATCAGACGAACAAATAGCATGAACACTATTCATTCCTTCACAATGGCATTAGCATTTGAAAATAAGCTGAAACTCATTAACATATTATACCTGTGTCATTTATCTTGAATTGTACCACAGTCACACTCAAGGTAATGTCACTGTTGGCGCGATATTAAACACTATATATATATATATCCCCTTGGAGTGTTTTCATGACGAACGAAAATAAGAAAAATAGAACGAAGATAAGAAAAATAGAGAGAAAGAAAAACTGATCCATTTATTGCCGATAATTTTTGTAAGAATTAGCCCCATCTAAAGGTGAAATATTTGTTTATGCCTGAAATACTTGTTCACCTATAATCTGCGCTTCTTCAATAATTTATCTCCCGGTTTTTCTGGTGAGGTTATATCATTACCTTCAAAATGATGATGATGATGATGACGATGATTGTCTCCCATAAAGCATAAAGATATACTATTGTATTATATATAGGTTATATCGCAGAGTCATTTGCTTCCTGTTTTGCGAGAAAGAACAGCCCTGAGTGTGAGCTCTTAAAGAGTTCGCATTCTCACTGGTAAAAGATGAAATTGTACTTTATCCCGTATTTGATATTTATGAGGAAAAATTTAAACCACACCATACCGAAATCGTATAACAAAACTAATCGCGTAATAAAATTTCTGGTCCGTTTCATGTATGAAGAAAAGGAACAGAGCAAGCAACGCCTTAGAATGTTCGCAATGCTGCATTTGCTTCTGTTTTATGAATGAATGAAGAATGAAGAGCCCTTGGGACTTGAGCAAGTACTGAGGTTCAAAGGGGAAGAAATGAATTGCTCTAAAATGGGACCCCTCATCTTTCATTCATAAGGAACATTAAAAAATAAGATAAGTTTTATTCTTTTAGGTAATTTTTCTAGGAACTAACTCTAACCGAGTACACTACAGGTTTAGGGGACGTAACTGCCAAGGATTTCTTCTTCTTCTGTCTGTGTTCCATTGTCTAGCAATTTATTTCTTCTTCACATTCATATCTCACTGCGAACGGAAGACATTTTTAGAAGAGAAATGAATCCATTCCGAATTTCAGGAGTTTTCTGTGGCTGCTCACAACGCTATACTGGAGACTAAATATGATGAATATTCTCACTTTCTTTCTTCGCAGGGAGTGAGAGACTGCAGACAATTGGAGCCTTCTGACGATTTGTCGTTTTAATTTTAAGAAAACGAAAAGGTAAGTTACTGGAGCGATAGGAAATCTTGAAACAGTAACGCTTAATTGTACACAAAATAAAGAAAGATTTTCTTTCTTTAAATTCTGTTGATGTTTTTTCACCAGGAAATAATGCTGGCCCATTAGAAATTTAGCATTTCTTTTCGAAAAATATGATTTTGGTCATATTTGCTTGTCTTAAAATTTCATTAAAGTATCATCTCAAATTTTATTTGAGTGCAAAGTGTAGATAACTTTCAAAGAAAAATAAAAAGTGAGTAAAAAAGAACTAGATAGAGCAAATACTTTTTCACAAAATGGCTTAAGGCAAGTTGTGGAGGTTGTTAACAAATTACTAAAATAAATTATGCTTTTTTGAAATATATATATATATATATATATATATATATATATATATATATATATATATATATATATATATATATATATATATATTTGTATATATATATATATATATATGTATATATTAACTTTATCACATACACAATTGTTCTGTGCATTAGTAGATATAAAAGGACTATTCAAACTGGATGGTATCAATGGAGTTTTTATTCAAAAAAGTATTTGTATAAACAGTATATTATCAAGTATCCGTATATACTTGATAATGTGGACTGTTTGTCCAATAACTTATTGAATAAAAACTCCATTAGATACCATCCAGTACAATGAGGTCCTTTTTAGTAATATATATATATATATATATATATATATATATATATATATATATATATATATATATATATATATATATATATATATATGTGTGTGTGTGTGTGTGTGTGTGTGTGTGTGTTGAAAGACAATGGAAGAAGTGGGTGAGTGCTGGGATATTTCTAAAAGGGAACGAGGATGAAGGACGTAATACCAGCGGAAACCCGGATGATGAAAGAGCATGTCAGGGCATCCGCTGTGGATGGGTATAAAGGGCAGGGTAATGGCGATAAATGATGGGTTCTGGAAAACTATATTTGGAAAAGGGACAGAAAGAAAAAGAGAGCTCAGGTCATTCTACTACCGAATTTCATCAGCGACAAGGCTTTCGCTTTCCATTTTCCATGTTCTTATTTAAACTTCATGACTGAGGTTTTGCTAGAAAGATAGATAAATTGTTACCTTCTTTCTAATTTGATACAGAATTTATACATCACTATCTCTCTCATTATATAAGACTAAACTTCATGATAAAAGGAAAGAGTGAGACTTCTTGTCATAGAATAATAATTGAATAAAAAGTAACTGAAATCAGTCTTCACGACTTATCGTGTGCCTAAATAGCACGGCAGAAAGGACAAGAGTTAATTGAAGAACAAACGTGTTGAGGCTACATTTATAAATACACTCTATGTACAGCATTACAGATACGTGCCCGTATGTATAACTAGTACTGATACGAGTTAGTGACAGTCAGCCTCATTTCTACCATTTTAGAACTCACAGATTACTTATGATTCGTTTCTTTTCCATTATAATTCAGTTACCTTTTCCGCAACTACTGGTAAAAAGCCTTTAGGAGGATTTTTAATACTCACAAGTATTATATACATCGAACACTCCAGTTTCACAGGTAATCCTTTTCTTTAACTCGCAGTGCCGTTTTGGAGGTTCGACCCAGCTGCTGTAATCCGGTTCTTTGTCGGATATTTCACGTCTTTCGACATTGTATTACAAATGGAGTTGCGCCTCAGGTGACACTAACTCAGTCTAAGTAAGTATCTCACAGTTTATGCAAAAGTAACATGTATTCTTCGTGTCTGAAAACTTGCGCATCCTGGGTAATTGGTGCCTCATGCACTACTGATAACTCATTATTTAACGGTATATACAGTAAAGAAGTTTTGTAAAGTTATTAAAAAAGTAGGATTAATTTTGTGTAAGCTTTATCCAAGGGTTTATATTATCCAGTAACCAGACGTTGATTTTTTTTTTTTTTTTCAAGTAAACAAATGACCGCAATGAACAGCGTGGGAGTGGCGAACAGCTGACTCGGGGTTGGGGTCGGTTGCCTTATCAACAATCTTCATATTAGGACGAGCGGTGAATTACAATCAACCAGAGGGAGGTTTATTGGCTAAATATGTCAGTGTTTATGAGCGATGTCTTCTCATTGATACACGATTTACTGAATGGGTCGAATGGGCAGCCAATTTCAGGAATCTCTCTGGACTTGGTCTGCTGTAAAGGTGTGTCATTCACGATGCAGACACCTGGGCAATTTGGTTACTGCGGGACTAAACTTAACGTCATGGAAGGAGTTGGGAAGACTTTTGTATTGATTCATGAAGAGAAAGACAATGGGTTAGAGTCTGTACTCAAGTCTATGCTGATACCTAAACAAACAGAATTCTTAGAATTACGACTATGCACATTTGTACACTCGACTCCCCTTTATTTCTATTTTTTTTGGGTCCCAAAACTGACTCTTATACATTATCACTCACCTGTGCGGAAGAAAAACCTCATTTCTTGTTGTTAAAAATTTTCAAAGTTCTCGTCATTACCGGAAACAGAGTAATTTTTAAGATATCCTGGTTGAAGACTATCGTTATCTTATTGTGACATGTTTGTTTGAAGGGGTTTTATAGGTTTTCGAAATAAGGACTCCGTAGGGGCAGCAATGAATTATCAAATAATTCAACGTGGAATCAATAACGATTAAAATTATTGCCTGATATTAGTACTTTACAGTTATTTGCGATATGCTGCAAAGTTTTCAAGCTTTCAAAGCTGCCCCCGAGGTAAAGACAGGCCGCAAGAGAGAAAAAGAGGGATCTGTAAATTGTAACCATGGCTCTTGAAAGTGACGAAGATTATGGTAAAAATTTAACAAAATTCTGTTATTTATTTCTCCTTCGTTCTTTCTCCGACATTTATTTTGTAACAAACCTCACATTTTAAGGTATAAGCTTAATCATAATTCAGGGGGATGAATATTTCAGAAACCTTGATGAACTTCCAACTTTCAGGTGAGTGAAGGAAAATATTCTCCACCTACCAACTAAAATTTATTCTGTAGCTTTGGCAAAATGTAGAACTTCGAATTCACTCCTTTTCGTAGGTAGTCATTACGCCATCTATGGCACAATAAACTGGAAACTCTAGGTTAGGTAAGACATTTTTACATTAGATTAGCCTTCTTGGGAAGACAGGGATAGGGCACTGGGATACTTTTTTACGGTTCATGTTCCAAGAGTTTCTAACTTTGAGGCCTTTGAAATGTTCTTTATTAAAGCTATTGGACAGCGTTATTTAGTGTCAAAAGCGCTCGATGAAGACCCAGATATGAGGTTTGTAAAGATCCAATTTAGATCTTAAAAGAACTGACTATCCTGACTATATTTCTTCTTTTTCTTACTAAAGCTTTCTCCGCCTTCTTTCCAGGTTTTAAAACCATACAGAAATTTTTTTGTCACGTGTGTAAGTTTAACTTTTCCCAATGCATTACTACTAGATTGATGATCTTTGTTGCTGTGTGATTCCCTGTTAATAAGAACCAATCAAAATTTGATGCCATGGCTATCCTATGTTTGCTTGTTTTTTTAACTTTTCTCTCATGATGGAATAAAGAGACAAAAATAAGAATGCATAAATTTTTGTCGATTCATCTGGTTCTTCAAAATATCTTTTTTGGCCTAATCATTATTGCTTAACTCACAGTCGATTAGCATCTTTTGATGTCGCGCATAGGGAAAAATTTGTCTGTTATTACGTGGACCATTTATGTGTCCTTTACAGTCCCCTTTTATTCCTTTATTTATTATTTTGTCCTTGATTAGTTATCTCCTCAGATCTTCAGTGGAAGTGGTTACTAATTATTATATCCATGATTCTTTGCAGTATGTGTTTGCTAAATATAATTTTGCTGGTCTAACTTACACATATTTTTACGTCGGTATTCAATGATATATCTCAGTGCATTTTCTTTGCTTAGTCATTGTTACAATAAGGATTTGTTATGACGGTTACTGCCATATTCATCCTTTTGTTGCTGAGCCTGAGACGGGAACTCCATGCTAAAGTTATACAGCTGCAAACGACCAGATAATTATTTATACCACGTCGACCCTTTGTTACAGACTCAGGACCAACGGTTTTTATGTCTTTCAAGTGCCCCTACCCCTGGAAATTTCATGTGACACTTAATTAACAACAGTTCTTCCACAAGTTTCGTTCTTTTGACTGCCGTGCTCGCCTTCCCTACCCCTACATACTAAAAAGAATAAGTGAAAATAATTGCAATTAAGAAAAATGTTAAATGCGCCTCTGTTACCTTTGCCGTTAATGCAAAGTCCTTTTCCTCGCTTTTTTCGTACCTGAACAAGAAAAGAACAATAGGATATCAGTCATATTGGCCTATGCTGCTAATAAGATACGCGCGATTTTAAGTTCGGTCACAGATGCTTTACATTTGGATAAATACTTGATGCTGTGATATTTCTGGTTATTGCAACTGTACATATTTAAACAAATTTTCGTCATAATGGAACTTTTTCTTTTTACAGGTTACCGCTTGCATGTTGTCACTTATTTTCATGTGCAGTTTTTGAAAACCCTACTTCAGTAAAACATATAGTAGCCGAGGATCAACACCCCGAGAGCCCTCTCATGTAACTACAATGAATCAACTCTAATGATGTTTTTGAGTAGTTTTTACCTCGGTTTCATCTCTTTTCATTCCATCTTTATCATCCGCAGAATTCGGCTGGAATTGAAGTCGATGTAGGATCCATTCCTGTCCAACAGAAAACTTCCTGCGGTTAAGGTGTTCTGGGAAGGACCGAGTCAATACTTTCGAATATTAGTTATTTTCAGGCCCGATGGCTAATTCTTGTACCGCATTTTTAATATCGTTAAGTTTGGAAAGTTAGCAAATATGATTTACTTGATTTAGATGTATTGAAGTAGTACTGAGGTTACCTTAGAAAGGTACTACTTTATCTTATGAAAAGGAAGTGTAAAGTTTGGGCCTGGTATTTAAGTCCTAAGCCCACATGGTCTAGGCACACTGAAGCCCTGAAATTGAAAACTAAGAAATCTTAAAATGTTTAAAGGTTATACTTGGTCACAATTGGGGAGCAGATAAAAAGTCATAAGTAACCTACTTCCTTGGGGAGCAGATGAGAAATCATTACAAAGGTTGTACAATTCTCTCTGCAGGCTTCGGTTTGAGTATGGCCGTCAAATATTTTTTATTACTTGTAAAACTAAATTAAAGGAAATTGATATTTTGCACGATTTGGAGCTTAGAATATACTGTGTTGCGTGTAGAACCTCTCCTGTTGAGTGCATTTATGTTGATATAAATGTTATATGTTGCGTAGAATTAGATCTGTCCTCATTAACACTTCATTTGATGTTTCATAGCAAGCTGATGACTCTTAGGGATTTAACAGACTAAGCTCCTCTAAGTCTTTTCAGTTTCGAACAAATAAGCAAGTTAATGTCCTCTCTTTTGAGAAGAAAAAATCCAGAAAGGTAGTCATGATCATACCAGAAGCTAGTTACAGATGGGTCACAGATAGAGAATGGCGCTGGATTTGCTGCAGTTCAATAGGATACATCACTTGTAGCTAAGTTACATGACTGTGCCTCTGTGTTTACAGCAGAATTGTCATAATTAATTAAGGCTTTGGATCTTTCTGAATAGTAAGGGAAATGGTTTGTCCTTCCTTGGGGATTCGAACCATTCACCACAGAATAGATCACATGGCTACAGAGGGCATGATAGGAACGGAACTGGATATGACACTGCTGCATATGCTGTACATGGTATCATAGTCACGTACCGCTAGTGGGACTAGGAGGGGGTGAAATCATAGTTAAACATGCAACAGTGCCTGTTACGATGGCATGTATGAGCAGCAGCATATCTGGTTCAACACATGCGGCTGGTGGAGGTGAAATCGTAGTTGGGTGCAGTAGCGCCAGCTGTGATACCAAGTATATGATATGCAGTGTCATATCTGGTTCCTCTTCCATTATGTTCTATGCAGCTGTGGGGTCGAAGGATCGAACTGCCACTTCAGTGATCGAGTTCGAATCCCCAAGGAAGTACTGTAGGTTATTGTTAACATCTATTTTCAGGCGATATATACCGCCTGCTTAGGTTTACATCAGGTCTGCCATATACTTTGACTCTCAAAAGCTCTTTAGATTCTCTGAGAGTTTTTAACAGTTTCCACCCTTTAGTCCTAAAAGCTCTAGTGGCCATTTCACATTTCTTGTCGGCACAAGCTTAATTTCTGCTGGGTTTCCTTTCGTGTAGAAATTGTTAGTAATGAGACAAAAGAGAGAGAGGGGAAGCAAACGAGGACGATAAAATGATTATTATACTTGAAATAATGTCCCCACTCTAATATGAAAAGACCAGTTAGACTATACATTTTACGGAAGATGCAAGAATGGTAACTGTCCTCCCTCCTTGTCAATAAGAAGTAAACTAGATTAAGGATAATGTTGGCCCTTGGGCTATTAATTTTGATAGCTGGCAAAAGTTTGAAGTTGTTCAACCAGATTGAAGATCCGGCATAACTTCCTAACTCTAGGTGAAGGTCAGATGGAACTGCTGAACCGATGTGACCCGTCGGCTGAGCACGTACAGTACAGTATGGTGTGCTGCACTCGATTCCTGTGCAGCAGGAGAAAATATGGCCTCCATTTGAAATCTCTTCCCGGAATTTTAGGTAAAAAAAAAAAAAAAAGTTAAGTATACCTTAGTTTTACCAGACCACTGAGCTGATTAACAGCTCTCCTAGGGCTGGCCCGAAGGATTAGACTTATTTTACGTTGCTAAGAACCAGTTGGTTACCTAGCAACGAGACCTACAGCTTATTGTGGAATCCGAACCACATGATAGCGAGAAATGGATTTCTATCACCAGAAATAAATTCCTCTATGTTTTCATCATTTGAAACCCCTCATGGCCTTTTCAATAATAAATTGGCGTTTTCAAACTACAATTAAATTAAAATAGAATGAATCTGATTAAATTAAATTAAAAAGTGAAATGCATATGTGAATGATATACATAACTTTTATATATTATTATGTGCTTGTCTGCATGAGTTTATAATGATCGTTGGTTTTAATGAAAATCTATCCATATTTCCTGCGCTAGGCCATTAGGCCTAAATTTCATACATTCTCTCTCTCTCTTGTATGTGTGTGTATGCTGGTGTGAGTGTGAATTTGACCTATAATTGGTCATTCGTTATTTAGACGTTTATGTATTCATCCAGAATCAACAAGCGTAATGCTCGTCTTACTTCTACACCATTTCGTAGTATAGATTATTTCTGTATTCTTCTATTAACATTTTTTCTAATTAATTTCTAATTCTTATTATTTGGCTCATATCTTTACAACACAATATTTGCTATCATGTTTTCCTGAGAAACATCCCCTGCCCAGCCCCGTCCTCCCCCCCTCTCTATCTTCTTTGAGTGTTATGGATAAGGAGCTGTTCATTTATTTCTAAACGTCATTGGCTGTAAGATTATATAGTGCAATGTAAAGACGCTGAAACTAGATTTGACGACTCAAGCTCATATGACCTTTATACTTCCTGTAAAAAAAAAGAAATCAATGCTCATTGACATTCAGTCTTTATCATTACGAAGAATCTCTTCCAGGTTTATTCATTGTGAATAATGTCCACAGGGAATATCTCGCATGATTCTGATGGTATAAGAGAATATTCTATGAGGCATTCTTTGTCATTATAGAAGTGTTATAAGTAACCACACCATGGACTGAATTGACCGAACTGCAAGAGAAATCCAAGGACGTTTAATACCAAGCAGGGTACATAATGTCTCGACGACAATAAGAGTTAGCTCCACAATACTATCTCTGAAACGTGTAATGAGGGCGTGATAATGCCATAAAAATTATTCTCGTTGATTTTTCTATACTGAATGTTTTGTCTCAGAACGTTTAGTAAGATTTGAAAGATTTAACCTGTGGGAAAGGAATTGTTTAACTTTATTTACGAATGGTACGGCTTTTCCGAAGGCCTTTTCGTCCTAAGAAAAATGACACGTCTTATTGAAGTTTTTTATGTGGGTTGGTTCGGTACATATGTCTTTTTTGCTCTTATTTTGTATCTTTCCTTTGCAGCAAGATATTGCAAGAGGTTGTAGACTTTATTTTTGAAAAACTAAAGCGCGAGATACTGGGAAAAGATTTGTCGTGAAGAGCAGTGTCTGGACAAGGAGCAGCCTACATGTGTGATTAGGTGGTGGCTGCTGTCTATGAGTTCTGGTCAAACCTTCTTGATTAATTAACGCTTCCCAGAAGGAACTGGTTCGTTGTGTCTACTGTTGTTACACCTACACTTTGCAGAACATCCTTTCTTTATTTACATTTAAAAGAAACAGTGGCCCCCTTTTAATTTGATATATTTTGCTTAAATTTGGAGGACTTCAGTTGTCAGGAATAATCGCATATTTCTTTTTATTGTCTGGACAAATGTGCAAAGCGACCCACGAAACGGAGAATATGTCCAGTTTTAGTTCCCCAGCAACAAATAAAATTTTGCTCATGGAGGATATTTCCATCCTTTGGCTGCCAACACAGTCAAAATTAGTAATAGTTCTATATACCAATGCAATCATAAATTAATTCGGAACATTACAAATTTTATGACGAAAACTGAGTTAAAGAAAAGTCCATGAGAGGTATCGATTAATAGCAATATTACATGATTAAGCAATGAAAAATTTATCCTTTCATTCAGTAACCCTCTCTCTCTCTCTTTCTCTCTGTCTGTCTGTCTGTCTGTCTGTCTGTCTGTCTGTCTGTCTGTCTGTCTGTCTGTCTGTCTGTCTGTCTGTCTCTCTCTGTATATATATATATATATATATATATATATATATATATGCTGTATATATATATATATATATATATATATATATATATATATGTATATTATTACAAACTGGGTCCTTGGTTGAGGAGAGAATTGGAACAATTTAGTATAATCAACTTTGTACCAAGACCAAGGTTATAAACAAAAGAAAGCTACTGGAAACTCACCTTAGATTTTTCCTGAATTAGAGTAAATAATTAAGGTCACCATTTGGAATTAGACTTCTTTTACAATTAAAAGGGGTTTATTCACAGAGACTGGGGCAAATATGCAAGGGGAAAAAAAAAATGTATCATGTAACCAATTTACAGGCACATAAATTATGCACAGTAGATCAATAATGCAGTAATTTGCAAATAAGCAATGTAAATATGATAACAACTGACTCTGTTATGTAATAATTCATTCACAGACAATAGTAGATACAACAATCCGTGATAACAACTGTCTCTGCTATGTAAAAATTACAACAGGTTACGGATAACAGGACATCGGAAGGCGTGAATTCAGGGTAATGGCAATCAGTTAATTAAGATGATTTCTGTGGGGGGCAGCAATGGAGTCTCGCAATCAGGCTGTGACCAGGAATGGTTGCTAAATTTGGATGGCAGTCATGAACTAGTGGGACATAGATTTTAAAGATATGATGACTCCTGGAAAAGAGGTCAGGAGTTAACACCACACGAAAGAAAATGAAATCTCCTATAAAATATTACACAAATGCACGTTCTTAAATTCTAAACATTACGTGCCCAGATTATAAATATGAGAAATCACTTAATCACCGTGGAATCGTGGTAGATTGGGCTTTTGAAACAAGGAACACGTGCTCGCCGTCATACTAAGGGGGAATCTTGGAAAAGGAAGGGATTAAGCTTGAAGGTAAATGAGAGAAATGGAAGGAGTTTAGTGAAGAGAGACAGGGGTGACTGGCGCCAAATTCACTCTTGGCTTACCTATTTCAGACGAATATTTGAGCTCCGAAATACCACGTCTCGGGCGTACGATTGTGAAGTTGGGCCGTCACCTGAGACAGAGATGCGGTTGGACCGGTGGTTGGAGTGAGTCTGCTTGCTTTCTTTCTCAAGTGGTGGCATCGGAGCGATAGGTCTTTACCTGAAAGCGAATTCTTTGCCAGTAAAAAGATCAAAGGAATAGCGGTCTTAAAGATAATGAGCCTAAGGTTTAGGTGCTAGCTCTCCCCGCCCCCAGTGGTTTACGCCTAACATCTACTTCATCCCTGATCCTACTTTGAAAACATTACCCCAAAAGGAGGGGAATCTAAGTGTGTGCTGGTAGCAGGGGGGTTGAAAGAAGGAGACCTATTGTGTAGCAGGCCCAGGCATTTCCTGAAGTCTACGAAGGCATGCGTCCTCGGTCCATATAAGTGGAAAACAGCTTGGTTCCGCCATATTGGTGCAATTATAAGTTAACTTAGATGATGGTTTTCCCTAGAAGGTAGCTAGATAGCAGCTAAACAGGAGGAAGGATTGTAAATTCTTGACAATATATATATATATATATATATATATATATATATATATATATATATATATATATATATATATATATATATATATATATATATATATAATATTATATATAAATAATATATATATATATATATATATATATATATATATATATATATATATATATATATATATATATATATATATATATATATATATATATATATATATATATATATATATATATATATATATATATATATATATTATATATAAATTATATGTGTGTGTGTGTGTGTGTGTGTGCGTGTGTGTGGTTGCCGACGTCGAATGAGATCATCGATCCATACTGTCGGCGTTCGAGTCTTCTAGATACAGAACCCTTTATCAAGTATAATTCCCCTTCGGCGATATTCCCGAAATAGAGCTAATTTGATATCAAACGGTATTGGTATCTTAATGGTTGTGAATAATAAATTGTCACGGTAATGGGAAAAAAATTCATATATATATATATATATATATATATATATATATATATATATATAAACAGTAAACTGCAAATGTTGTTTGATATCCAATTTGCGCTGCTTCGGGAATATCACCGAAAGTGATATATGGTTTGGTACCTAAGTGACTCGAACAGTCGACAGTACAACCAAAGGCTTTCAGTCGACGTTCAGAACCATTGGGCTATCAAGAGAAGTATAAGTTACAGCCGGCTCTACCGTACCAATCGGCTATCATGGTGGGGGTGGTTTGATGCCGACGCTAAGTACAAATCCCCGAACTCAACGGTTATATGTACGGTAGAGCCGGCGTTTACTTATACCTCTCTTGATAGCCCATTAGGTGTTATTCCCGAAGTAGCCCGAATTGGATATTGAACGACATTTGTAGCTTAATGTTTGTATATAAAATGTCACGGTGATGTGATTATATATATATATATATATATATATATATATATATATATATATATATATATATATATCTATATATATAGATATGTATGTATATATATATATATATATATATATATATATATATATATATATATATATATATATATATATATATATATATATATATATATATATATATATATATATATATATATATATATATATATATATATATATATATATATATATATATATATATACAGTATATATATAAGTATGTATGCATTTATATATTGTGTTTGTGTGCGCGCATTTGTGTGTGTGTGTGCCAATTTGATATTTGTTGAATATTTAAGGAATCAAAACATCTGTTTCAGTTCAGTAACAGAATGATATACAAATATTTTTTTTAAATTCTTGTATCTTGAAATAACCATTTTTTATTTCTTTGTTTGTGCTTCAGTAAATCGATTACCAAATTTTGAACTAAGCTCTATTTAAAGTCAACATTATTAGTGTAAATTTTTAAACTTTGCTTTTTATCCCAAAAGTTTACTCCTTGTGTAAGAATTACTTTTAGTATAAATTACTTCATTAATATCTTGTACAAATTTATCAAAATCAAACAGCACATTTTTCTCGCTAAGGCTTCATTTCCTGCTGCGGCTGTTAATTGCATGCTTGCTATTAGCAAAAACAACATCATACAGACGTGGCAGTACCAGAAATATTAACTCAGTCGTCTTATCCATATGGATAAGATGTCATATTTGTCAATATAAAGTTTATCCGATTCATTACTTTTCATAAGGATTTCAATTAAGATAAATCAATATTTTAAAATGTCCATATCTATTTCTATATTGTAAGACATTGTCTTTATATTTATCTTTATTACACAAACTTCTATGAACTTACAACGTACGCTGCTAATCATTCCCTATTAAAGCCTTAAATATCGTTTAATGACAAATTGGATATACCTTGGGGATAAATTACCCCCAAAGCGAAATAAAAAAGTGAATCTGGCATAGTGTGTGAGAGTGAGGTGTAAGCGAAAGCGTAGGTCAGGTTACAACTGATTTATTAATCTAAAATTCACACAAGTCAAAAACCCTTGCGGTCCGTAACATAGTCCCAACCTTTGACGGGTAAGGAAAAAGGGATTAACTATAGGCTTCTGTGTTTCTTCACAGAGAAGTGTCAAACATGGCTGTGAAATATAAGTACATAGCTGAATGAATGGTATTCTGATGCATACAATGGTACAATATCAAGAAGGTGACTATAACAACATCGGAAACAATCGCTGAAAACATCGTCTTAAGATTTTGTGTTTTCTTCTGACCTTGTGTCAACCGCATGCTTCGCATGTGTGCTTTCTCCGAGATGCAATGTGAGTCATCGGCAAGTAGGCTGTGTGGCTGAGCACGTGTGCCTACAATACTCTCCCACCAGGAGAAAACCTATGTCTGTTGGCTGGTGTCAGGCATATAGGCTGGCTTCAACAGATCGATCGAAACCCACGTTGTTCTTCCATCAACCAACATCTGGAACGTTTTCGGTTATCATTGAAGTATTCTGTGCGGGCTGGAGTACGCTGGAGAGAAGAGGTGTTTGTGTGCTTCAATCCTGATGAACGTGTACTTTACATGCATTAAGCCTGCGGGAAGAACACTTTTCTCTCTGCTTGGTATGTCATTTTCGCCGGTAACAATTTCTCTATTAATTTAATTGTTTCAGATGTTGTTGGGCTTTTGTTGTCCGGGAACTTGCCAGGGATGCAGTGAACACTTCATGTAGCATTGTTCTTAATCCCAGCAGGACCCACGGTAGTTCTTTTCTCCAACTGCCTCCTTGACATCTGCTGGTTGGAGAGGTTTTTAATGATTTATGTAGTCTCTTGATTATTCTGTTTGCTTTGGGGTTGTAGGCAGTGGTGTGTATCTTGGTTCCCAAACTGTTGGCAAGGGCTGTTCCACACAACAGAGGTGAAGTTAGCACCCTTGTCTCTGGTGATGATCTGGGGAATGCCGTGCCTACTGACCCAGTCAGTAAGGGCTTCAATGCAGCTTTTTGCCGCCTGTTATTGGATGGGAATTGCTTCTGGCTATCATGTATTCCTATCTATTATTGTGAATAGATACTTGTACTCCTTTGATGGGGTAGGGGCCCCACTATGTCGACATGAATGTGGGCAAAGCGGCGGGATGCCGTCTTGTATTCTTCTATCCAGTTTTCCATGTGCCTTGTAATTTTTGAAGTTTGGCACGGGATGCATTGTCTTGCCCATGTCTTGACTTCCTTTCTCATGCCCACTAGACATACCGCTCTGCTATCATCCTGGCGGTGGATCGGCCTGATGGGTGGGATAGGTTGTGGGCGAGGCTGAAAGCTTTCTCCCCTAAACCCTCTGGTAAGTAAGGGTGTGAGTGTCCCTTACTCGTTTTGCAGGTGATGATTGCCGTCGTTGATTGACAGGTCACTCCATTTGAGGGCGGGATTTATCCACCGCAGTCGTTTCAGTCCCTTGTCCTCCTTCTGCGCTTCTGCTATCTCGGGATATGGGATCCTAAGCTGGATGGTGTTGGTGCAGTTTCTGGAGAGGGTGTCTGCTATGGTGTTTGATGAGCCCTTCAGGAATTTGATCATGCAGGAGTACTCTGCTATCCCTGACAGGTGTTATTGTTGACGCGCTGACGACCAGGCATCTGCTGCTTTCGTGAAGGCAAGGACGAGGGGTTGGTGGTCTGCCTGGATCACGAATTCTCATCCCTCGAGCATGTGGCAGAAGTGTCGGACTGCTCGGTAGACTGTTGGGGGTTCTCTGTTGAACATCGAGTATGTCTGCTCTGCTGTCGTTAGCTTTTTGCTGTAGAAAGCCAAAGGGGGGAGGCCATCATCAGTGTCCTTGAGTACGGTGCCCATCTCCGTGTTGCTTGCATGTGTTGCCAACGTGAGGGATCTGTTGGGTAAAGGAAATATTAGTGTTGTTGCCTTTGTTATTGCTTCTTTTGCTAACCTAAATGCATTGTCTCGTTCACTTGCCCAGGTTAACTGTTTTTTATTTCCTTTCGAAAAATGATATATGGGGCTTATGATTTTAGCTATATTAGGAATGAATAAGGGTGGCTGCAAGGCACTCGCTGATGGTGTGGGGCTTGTTGGCGTGATCAGTCATCTCTGCGTTGGCCTCCTCAGGTCGCTCCGGGGTCACCAATGTGAGAGCGAGGTGTAACCAAAAGCGTAGGTCAGGTTACAACTGATTTATTCATCTAAAATTCACTCAAGCCATAAACCCTTGAAGGCAGTAACGTAGTCGCAACCTTTGACAGGTAAGGAAAAACGGATTAACTATAGGGTTCTCTGTTTCTTCACCGAGGCAAACATATAATTATATATTTTCAAAACATATGGCTGTGAAATATATTTAAATAGCTGAATGGATGGTATTCTGATACATACACTGGTACAATATCAAAAAGGTGACTATAACAACGTCGGAAACATTCACTAAAAACATCGTCTTGAGATTCTGTGTTTTATTCTGACTTCGTTTCAACCACATGGTTCGCATGCGGCGCTTACTCTGGGGTGCAATGTGAGTCATCGGCGGGTAGGCCGTGTTGTTGAACACGTGTTCCTAAAAGTGAATCCGATATTAAACAATATTTGTGGTTTATTCTTAGGGAACATATAGAAGTCATGCGTGGTAGGTAGTCAGCAACTCACAACTGACAGTATTTATAGCCCAAGGTATTTTACCTACAGGAATGTCATTATATTTAGCAATACATTCAACATTCTTGCCTGAGGTACATGTTTTGCAGCTATCATCATTGAAATTCGTATTTAATGAGTAAATTTCTCAAGGTATAGGAAAAGGAAGAAAAAAAAATGAAAAAAGCAAAGTGAAAATGGCAAGATATGAGAGGAAGATATTATGCTATGATATTGCATGTTGTGTGATAATATTATAATAAAGTTGAGTTAATAAGATACTAATTAGGAATATAAGAAAACTAACACAAAAATAGGTGAAATCCACATTAAAGCAATGAGTGTTGTAGGCCACTCTCCCTTGCTATATCAGTATACATATACATACATACATACACACACACACACACACACACACATATATACACACACATACGTGTATATATATATATATATATATATATATATATATATATATATATATATATAATATATATATATATATATATATATATATATATATATATATATATATATATATATATATATATATATATATATATATATATATATATTATTGATTCTATATGGCAACGG
>NC_089790.1:38019206-38064206 GCF_040412425.1 Macrobrachium rosenbergii
ATGATCCAAGACCTGATTTCAAATTTCCAGCAACTTGGGTCTAGAATAAGTGTGAAGATGCATTGTTTGCACTCACATCTTGACTATTTTCCCAAGAATTGTGGGGACTACAGTGAGGAACAAGGAGAGCGGTTCCATCAGAATATTTGCACCATGGAAACTCGATACTAGGGCAAATGGAATGTCAGCATGATGGCGGATTACTACTGGTCATTGAAACGTGATGGTTCCGATGCACAGCACAAGCGGAAATCAAAGCGGTCTTCCTTCCTTTGAATCAATATGTAGGTTAACCATTAGGAGCATATATTTTTTTTTTTTACATTCATTTGATTTGAAGTTGATGATTCTGATTCATTTCATGATGAACGTGGTTCATTTCATGTTGATTTGGAATACATATGTTCTTAAAACTAACAGAATGTGCCTTTCCTTGATTACTTGCTTTGTTTTAATAAAGTAACAATTTATCAAAAATTCACATTCTATGTCATCATTAATTTGTATTTTATTCAACATCCTTACGTGACAGAGCAAATGGTTTAGTTGTTTAAAATCAGCAACCGAAAAATACGTAAAATCACATCCATGAATAAAAATAAAAATAAAAAAAAATTCCTAAATACAGACAGTGCATAATCAGTTAGTAGTTTACCCGTGTGCCCAGTGCAATTTGTGTGAAACAGCGTAAGAGATTGGCGGGATGATTCATGGGAGCTCTACCCGAGTGAATAGGCACCCATGCTAGATACGTTTTCTAGTAAACTCAAGAAATGTAGAACATGAATATTATTGTCACCATCACTTTATTAAACACACACAAACACACACACACACACACACACACACACACACACACATATATATATATATATATATATATATATATATATATATATATATATATATATATATATATAATCATATACAAATGTCGCTTATATATATATATATATATGATAAATTTATCATATATATATATATATGTGTGTGTGGAACTAGTGAACAAATTTCATATAGCACATGTTTCATATATAAATATATCTCTGACTCACCTCGGAATAGAACCCTGCCTTTCACATTGGAGTTCGGTTCCGGTTTGAGTCTTTAATTTATATATATATATATATATATATATATATATATATATATATATATATATATATATATATATATATATATATATATATATATATAACTGTATATAGGAGTTAGTTTGACTTTAATTTATATATATATATATATATATATATATATAATATATATATATATATATATATATATATATATATATATATATATATATATATATATATATACTGCCAGAAGAAGAACTTTAAAGAACTCAGAAAAATTTTCCTTCATCCCCTTTGAATTGTTTTGTCGTGTAAAGTGTGTGTACTATCATTGAAAATACTTTTCTTTTCTTTGAATAATAATTCTGTCTTGAATTCATTACTTTAAATAAACATGATATATACATGTATACATATATCCTGGCACTTATCTGATTAAAATGGTGAAAGGTGCAATGAAAGAAAGAAAGAGAGAGAGAGAGAGAGAGAGAGAGAGAGAGAGAAAGTTAAGTATATCTTAGTTTAACCAGACCACTGAGCTGATTAACAGTTCTCCTAGGGCTGGCCCGAAGGGTTAGATTTATTTTTACGTGGCTAAGAACTAATTGGTTACCTAGCAACGGGACCTACAGCTTATTGTGGAATCCGAACCACATTATAGCGAGAAATTAATTTCTATCACCAGAAACAAATTCTTCTTGTTCTTCACTGGCCGGCCGGAGATTCGAACTCACGACCAACAGAGTGGTAGTTGAGAACGGAACCCGCTCACCCAGCGAGGAACTAGAGAGAGAGAGAGAGAAATGATTGACTTGCAGTGGTAAACATTCTCGGTTTTTTTCTGGTATGACTTGGTGTTTAACCCCATTCACAAAGGGAATTTATAAATGAAAAGAGAGAGAGAGAGACAGAGAGACTGCAAGCATGAATTTAATTGCAATAGTTAAAAACCTCATAGATAAATTCCACTCCAGATTGTTTGAATGATGCCTTGAGAGAGAGAGAGAGAGAGAGAGAGAGAGAGAGAGAGAGAGAGAGAGAGAATGTTTGGTAGAGGTAGTATGGTGAAGTTGGGGTGCTTGGTGGTGATATTGCCCAACTACACGATAATTAATTTCAGACCTCATTTAAACAGACTTCATACGAAATACCTCACCATAACGTCATGAAGCAGTTGCTATAACGAATTCTGAAGGTAAAAACGAAGAACAAATGAACAAATTAATGAGGAAATTCAAATTTGAACGAATAAAAAAAGCAAATATTGTACATGTTGACGTTGGTCTTAGCTACTTAAGATACAGTGTCCTTTGGCTATATAAATATTAAATTATTGTCACAATTGTAATTTTAGACACTGTAAAAAGAGCTTCAACTGTCTTCGGTTTCCTGTATGTGTTGACGAATGTGTTTCATTTCCCTCTGACGTTTCTGAAGGAAAGTGTAGGCCGAAGTCTGAATGGTCTAATATAGAAATTGCCGGTAAATGGTGATTTTTTAGTGGATTAAGTAATTAGATATGATGATGGTAATACCTCAAGTTACTGAAGAATTTGTATTTTATTGGCAAGGTATAACTAAGATACGTTTGGTTTAAGAAGAACACTGAAAAAAATGTGGTATTTTCGGCACAAGTAATCTTTTAATGAGGGGGTAGCTTTATCACAGAAGGATTTAGTCTACTAATGTGCATGCGCGGATGGCGATGGATTTGTTTTGCCTCATCGATGAATTATTTCTTGATCTCCAAAGTTGTGCCCATAACTACGAAGTTCTTTTTTTGTGGATTAAGTAGTTAGATATGACGATGGTAATATCACAAGGCACTTAAGAATTTGTATTTTATTGGCTAGGTATGATTAAGATATGTTTGGCTTAAATGAACACTGAAAAAGGTGGTAATTTCGTCACGAGTAATTTTTTAATGAGGGGTGTGTCCATCACATAAGTATTTGGTCTGTTACTTTTTTCCGTAGCGAGGATTGCAAACCACATTTAAACCGATATAGGTCTTCAATGTTGATTTTATTGAGGTAATAAACAATTATATTAATAATTTTCATAAATTATGAAAAAATTTCATGTAAATTCTGGTAAAAAATTGATGTTAAAGGGGATTTGGATTTATTGTATAGGTTACTCATGCATATGGCAGTGCCAGGAAAAAAAGGTGGAGTGTCAGGTGAAAAATGAGAATAAAACCAGAAAACTGATGGAAAAGGTGACGTACAAACGAAAATTTAATTTGTTTTGTCTGTGTTTGTACGTCTGTCACGGGGTAGGTTTGATTTTGAGTTATAAACCTTTCTGGGGTGGCATAGAGGCCCTGTGCAAAATTTTATCTGGGTCTGTCAAGCGGTTTGGATTTCTATAATGGACAAACAGATATAAAAACATTCACTTCTATATATATAGATAAATATGGACACACGCTCACACAAGCAGACACACTCCACACATTAACAAGCAAACACAAATATATCTATATCTATCTTCTATCTATCAATCTATTTATATATCTCTCTATGTAAATTTATATATATATATCTATATATCTCTCTATATAAATTTATATATATCTATCTATCTATCTATCTATCTATCTATATATATATATATATATATATATATATATATATATATATATATATATAAATAAATATATATATATATATATATATATATATATATATTTATATATATATATATATATATATATATATATATATATATATATATATATATATATATATATATATATATATATATATATATATATATATATATATATATATATATATATATATATATATATATATATATATCTATATATATATATATATATATATATATATATATATATATATATATATATATATATATATATATATATATATATATATATATATGTATGTACATGTGTGTGTGTGTGTGTATGTGTGTGCAAGTATGTACTCGTGCGTGTTCGTGTGATAACTGTGTGCACGTTTGTGCGTGTTCCAGGATAAAATATTCCAAACGCTATCTAAACGCATGTGAATAAAGTTTAGTTTCAGGAGCAGAGGGACGGGAATTTTTCCGCCGGACAATACATGGAATTCTATCCTCGCTGATGGCTCGTAAATGTTTCACTGTGCCTAAGAATAGATCAAATTAGTTGAAGACCAGACACTTGTCAGTAACCGGAGACCGCCCTGTTGCAAGTCAGGGCAGCTAGACAGGTATTGGCTTGGCTGTTGCAAAGTTGCAAAGGAAAGCTTGTGGAAAAGAGAGAGAGAGAGAGAGAGAGAGAGAGAGAGAGAGAGAGAGAGGAGGAACAGGTCATAGGAACAGGTTCTCCCGGTGTTACATGAGTGAGTTTAGAGGGCAGGTGACCACCTCTAAACAGAGACTTACAGATTCTCCTCCCAATGAGGGTTACAAAATTTAGTTTTTCTGTAATAACAAGAAACGGAATGAGAAACAGTAAAAAAGAAGAGAACTAACAAAAGATATAATGGATGGTGAATAATGACAGTTTCAAGTTTTCTCTCTGCGTCTGATTGACAATAAGACTGACGATTACATATGGTAGTGACTGAAAAGAAATTAAAATAAGGTACCTCATCGACCGGTTTATTTTCTTTTTTAATCTTCTCAAAGTGCTTTCAGCTTATCTGCTGAAACTGCATGCCGAACTTTATTTTTTTAATAGAAATTATGAATTTCAATTTATAATTAGGAATACCTTTTACGATTAGGAAGAAGTATACCCTGTTTCGTTGCTTTTCGTCTTTAGTAATATGTTAGTGGTTATAGCGTCTAGTATAAAATGTTGACTTTTAGAGTCGTTATTCATTCCTGATTAATTACCATTAGCAGCGACGTAGGACGAATGTATAAAAATCAGTTATCACAAGAGAAAGGTATGAATGGATATGTTATTCAGTTCATTAATGACGCTCATGGTTTCTGTTATTTTTTTTTCTCATAAAATATGTATCTAATCTCTCATTTGGCTTTGTGAACCAAAGGCTAAAATCATACTTATTATTATAGGTTATGAAACAACCAGAAATCTAAACGCTAAGCATGGCCACAGTTTCTGAAATTTAGGACCAGTTATATTTTTAGGGGTTATGAGAGGTAACTGATACTTTATGAATAACCTATAATGAGTTAAATAATATGAAAGTATGTACGAAATTAGGACAGCGTTTTATTGACTTGTGATTACCATTTTCAGCTTGCCTTACAAATCCCCGGTGACTAATTTGTGAATAATGTTTCCAAAATATTTGTAATCGTTCTTCATTTTAATGAGGAGGCATCATAACCCGTAAAATCTTGAGTTATGAAAAAATACGATATTAATCAGGGTCTACGTTATAAACTCCGCCAAACGTATTGTGACGACTCATTGCCTCTGACGATGATGAATTCGATGAGATGGAGACGAGCTTTAATTAGCGTCGGATCGCAACGTTAATAGCTCTTGAACGAACAGCCGCACCCTCTCGGCTGACAAGACCAGTGACGTGATGGATGATAATAGCAACCAGGATGAGCGCGCTTTCCTTGGCCTCTGCTTATTTACAATTGCGTGGAGAAGCTCACTGTTGTTTTACATAACATATTGCAGCTTTCTTGTCCTTTAAACCTCCTTTTCGAAGACCCAGGCAACACCGGTCCTGAAACGAACTTTGAGTCCCG
The DNA here is from genome assembly GCF_040412425.1 of Macrobrachium rosenbergii. Lineage (NCBI taxonomy): Eukaryota > Metazoa > Arthropoda > Malacostraca > Decapoda > Palaemonidae > Macrobrachium > Macrobrachium rosenbergii. The sequence goes on from NC_089790.1 coordinate 38,024,975, forward strand.
CCTCACTCTCCGGTCGCCTTGTTGCCGGGCGGTCGCGTTCGTGACGTCACTGGAAAGCGCTAGTATCGTTGACTCTTGGCTTCTCTCTCCTTGTTTAAAGGCTATCAAATGGAAACTCGGCACCGTACAGCGAACTCTGCTTGAACTCACTTGTTAAGATTATTCAGCCGTGTGCAGATAATGTGCCCCAGTGTTCAGAACATGTAAAATTTAATACACGATATCCTGCAGACTTGTAGGTTTGGTAACAGAAGTACTCGTGTTTGAAGATACCGAGAAAGTACCAAAATTAAAAAATTTTGACAAGGTATTGTATAATCTTAACTAAAGTAATTAAAACAATTCAAAATGAAATTTCAGTAAATCTGTCTTATTTCAAATTTTTTTAACAATATCAACTACACTCTTTTACTTAGTAAGCAACCTAGAACTTTTTTGTCTTGAGAATCTCTGATGCCAAAGTAAACTGCACAGAAAACGTTATTTCACGGTTTTACGTGTAAAATAAGACACTCAGTGTTACAGGAGAGTGCCATTGCTTTTTTATTGTGGGTTGGGAAAGAAAGATATATGAAATATGTGGTGTCGTATAAATCAAATAAAGAAAAGCATTGCCTACTAACAAAAATTGTCAACTATAAGGTACAATTATTTCTTGATGAAGTATGTTACATGAAACCCAATACATCCCATTTAAGATTTTTTTTATAAAGTATAAAAATAACACATTAAGCGGCAATATTTTGTAACTTAAATTCCATCCATGAAGAGATTTGAATTTATAATAGCGCATCATGTTATATTGACCTCTCCTCTGCATTAATTAAAAACAACAGAATTTCATTAGATTAGAAGAGATCTGACAATCACTTCAGCTCAAATCATTGAGACCAAACAATATCATGAAAAATCTTTCTTAATATTTTGGCATATTTTCGAGGCATCTGCCTCTGTATCTCTACTACGACCGGATATAAATTTTTATTTCTCTAAAATGAAACGTGAGCGACGATCAAATAACTCAAAATTATTCTACTGACTGTTGAATATGCTGCAGAAACCTTATCAGTTCATAAGGAATGTAGAACACTCTTTAGGACGTTGACCAGCTACTTTAATTATTTATTGATTTTCAAAATTTTCCTCTGTTCAGATTTAGACGTCCAGTTCAAGGCAGTTTTTGAGTGGAAACATTTTAGATTACACTATTATTAGATTACAGTGCTTCATCTACTTCAGTATTAGGCCTTTGTTCTAACAAACGATGTTTAGATCCTAAAAACAAGTCTAATCTCGGAACAATTTTCACCAAATTTCCGAAAAATTTTTCATTTGTTTAAAAATATCAGTTAAGTTTGAGATTCCATAATTTCCTGGAAGCCTTGTACCGAGAAAACAGGTCTGATTCCAAGGTGCCCGGTAATAAAGTCGGAGAAAAAGTCACAATTTTGGCTAGAAAAAAAAAGACAGGAAAAAAAATTCACATTAATTTATGGTGGCAATTAGAGCATTTAAGTAATAACACAAAATATTTTGGATCTTTCCTTGATAGTGACCCTCAAGGATTTTCGGGGGTCGTTATCCAGGACTAGTATTTCTTGAGGTCATTATCTTAATGATATTTACAGTCTTTTGTCTATGATTTTTCGGCAATCCCCAACGGGATTGCATTACACATGCCGCAAAGGATACATACCGGGTTAATAAAAAAAAAAAAAGTCCCCCACTGGCCTGTACTAAACACGCCGAAAAGGTGGATACATACCAGGTTAAAACCCTTTGGGGTCACTATCTAAGATAGATTATTGTGACTTTTTCCTGTGACTTTTTCCTGTGACTTTTTTTTTTTACGTGGATTCGATTCCAAATTCAGTATGACGAATGGCGGATGAAAAGATATTGCAATTACTTGAGATATTCTGCTCAGCATGAGATAGGGTTTGCATATAAATAGTGAGAGAGAGAGAGAGAGAGAGAGAGAGAGAGAGAGAGAGAGTTTCAGCTCTCGTCCTAGATTAAGTTCAATGTTAAATCATCATTTCTCATGGTCTACTATGTTGGTTCACATTGCATGGGACATAGCAAAACACGTAAAGATTGACAAGTGATTTCTTCCCTTATCATTAAATCTGTTAAGTCACGACACTTTACGTTTTGCTTACTGGAATATCCTGAAATGGCGGCCCTAAGCAGGAAAAACTAGTAAGGAAAAAAGATGCATCTTCTTTAACATCGTAGGATGTATGGCTAGTCACACAGGAACATTTCCTGGCATTATTTATTATGCCTTTCTTTTCTTTCTTGAGACTTTTTTTAATTACAGTTTTTCTTTTCCTGACAATATTTTTGCCATTCCATTGTATCCTTTCCTATCAGTTCTTTAAATTCCATTCTTATCCCATTATCTCTGTAATTGGATCATTCTTTTCCTAGGAACATATTTCTACTTGTATCTTTCTTTCACTGATAATATTTCTTTAACCTCTTCTTTCCTCTCCCTATATTTCCTCGTTATGTTATTTCCTTTTCTGGCAATATTGATTTTTGTTTTTGCCCTTCTAAAATGACTTTCTTATTCTGTGCTTTCCTTTCCCAGACAAAACGTCATTTTTCTTTATTCTGGTCAATGGCTTCCATATACTATAATTTTCATTCCGTTTTTTCGTTCCCTGGCAATGTTTATATTTTTCTGTAATTTCCTCCAATATTTTTCTTACTCTCTTTTTCTTTCTTGACAATATTTTCCATTCTGGCCTTTCTTTTCTTGCCAAATTGAGTTTGTTCCATTCGTTCCTTTCCTGATTATATAATTATATTTTGTTCTTTTCCGTCCAGACGATATTCGTTTTTAATTCCATTATTTTGTTCTGTTTCCGTTTTTTCTCTTTCTTGTCAATGTGTTTTAATCAGCTATTGCCCGTGACAGGAATATTTTTCATTCTGTTTTTCATTCCTAACAATATTTTTCTAATTATGACTTTCCCTTTCCTTATAATTATGCTTTCCTGACAATATTTTATTACAATATTTCCTGTCTAAAAAAATAAGTTTTTCAATTATGTTTTCTGACTTTCCAATTCCATTTTTCCTTTCATCCCAGTAATTTTTGATTCCATTGAAACTACATTCTTATTTCGTTCTTTCCTTTCCTGACAATATGTTTTATCATGTTTAATTCATTCTTGGAAATATTTTCTAATAAATTCTTTCCTTTCTTATTAATAGTTTTTATTCTTTTCTTTTCCTAACGAAACTTTCTTTTTTCTGTTCATTCTAGTCCGGATATTTAATTCATCCTGCTTTTATCTTTCCTAACAATATTTCTACACTATTTTAACCCATCTTGGCAATCTGTTTTGTTTGGTTATCCATTCTCTTGGAAATACCTTTCCCCTCTTCTGCCCCTATGTGCAAATATTTTTTTTTATTCTGTACTTTCCTTTCTGGCAATATTTTTTTTACGAATTTTATTTCTCTGGTTTCTTTTCCTGCAAATGCTTTTTAGTTTTCCGTAAAAAAAAAAAAAAAAACTGTTGAGATGGCTTTGTCTGTCTATCCGCACGTTTTCTGTCCACGCTCAGATCTTCAAAACTACTGAGGCTAGAGGGCTGTAAATTGGTATGTTGATCATCCAGCCTCCAATCATGAAACATAATAAATTGCAGCCCTCTATCATCAGTAAATTTTTATTTTATTTAAGGTTAAAGTTAGCCATGATCATGCGTCTGGCACCTCTATACGTTCCAACAACACAGGCCACTACCGGGCCGTGGCTCAGAGTTTCATGGGCCTCGGCTCATACAGCATTATACCGAGACCACTGAAAAATATTTATTTTCGGTGGCCTTGATTATACACTGTACAGAAAACTTGCTTGCGCTGAAGAAACTTCGGCGCATTTTTTACTTGTTTTCATTCTATTTTTTCTCTTTCATTTTCATGACAATGTTTTTTTTTTACTTATTTCCTTTCCCATCAGTATCTTGTTTATTCTACTGTTCCCTTTTCTGGCAATGCTTTTCATTCGTTTTTTTTTTCTGGACATGTTATTTTTATTCTGGTCTTACCTCGCTGAGACAGCTTTTACCTAGTACTTTCAAATCCTCCAATTTTTTCTCATTCTGTTCTTTCCTTTGCAGATAATTTTTTTCCTGTTTTTCCTTTCCTGACTGTGTTTTCTTATTTTGTTCTTTCCTTTCCCGATAATATTCTTTATTCCATTCCATGTGCTGCTCTCCATATATTAACCAATGGGTTTTTTTTTTTATCTTATTCTTCCAATTACTAACAATTTTTCATTATCTAGTTCTCTCGCTTCCCGAAAATTTTTGTTCTCATTATGTTACTTGATTGCCTGATGTTTTAATATTCTCTTATTTAACTTCCTCACAGTATTTACTTTTCAGTTATTTAATTTCTTGATAATTTTTCAAGTATTACATTACCTAAAATTCTTTTTATTTCCATTATTATATTTACTGACAGTATATTCCTATTCATTTCTTTTTATTCCGATAATATTATTTCATTTCGTCGTTTTCTTTTTGATTACGCATCTTATTCATCTCTTTCCTTTTTTTTGTTTTGTTCCTTCTTGGCAACAACTTCTTTTATTATTTCCTTAGCTGGGATCAATGTTTATTCCATTCTCTTCTTTCCTAACAATAATTCTTTTTAAAGCCGTTCATTCCTTTCTTGAGAATCGTTTCACCCTGATGTCTTTTTCGACAAAATTATTCTTTTTGTTTTATTCTCTCCCACCTTGTAATTTCTTCTTATTCCTTCTCTTTTTTTTTTTTTTGTTTCCTGACAAAGTTTTTCTTTTCTTTCTTAACTGACAGCGTTTTAATCTGTTCAATAATTCTCTGAATATATAATCTTTTTAAAATCCTTTATGTTCTGGCAACGTTTTGGTATTCCACTCTTTCTGCTCTTCTCAATATATTTTTGTTCAGTTCCTTCATGAGAATATTTTTCATTTTTATCTTTCCTTTCTTGACTTTTTCTTAGTTTGCTCTTTCCTTTTCTATCTTTTTCTTTTCTGTCCTTTAATGATTTTCCGATTTGTTTATAGGTTTCTATGAAGTATGATTTTTCATAAAATTCGTAATTCTGATTCTTCTAATTCCTATTTCTTAAACCTATTTAGAAGAGTAAGCCTTCTTGACATTGATCTTCAGATTCCCAAAACCCACTCGCCACCTGATTTTCAGAGTTTGTTTATATAGTTCGTTTCTGAATTATTAAAACATGCCTCTGTACCAGATCTTAAAAATGTGTAGCATCTGTTTCAAACTAATCCACTTTTTCAATTCCAGAAACGTTTACTCATTGGTTAACACAGGACCTGTAACACTAAGTTACAGAACTGAACTGACCAATCAATGACAATTACCATCCATTTCAGGGACCGCGAGTCATTGTTTTTCTCAAATATCTTTCAAACTAATTATTTGATCGGAATAGTATCTTTCAAACTAATTATTTGATCGGAATAGTACTTTGACACAGTGTACAAGACACCTCCCGCTAAGTTTTGGTAATGTAGTGCATTGTCAAATGGTTTTAGTTAAGGGGTTTACTCTTGACTTGCGCGGTGTTGCCAAGCATCGCCAAACTCTGCATTCGAACGTCCTTTATCCCCATCCCGCCCCTCCCTCTCCCTTCCCCTCCTCATCTCTCCCTCAACCCACTTTCCTGGCCTTCCCATCTCCGACCCCCCTTTCCTGTCTATGGGGGATAGCGGACGTTCGATTGCGTAGTGTAGGCCTGCTGACTCATGCGACTTTTCCTTTAAAAGTCAAGAGTAAACGCCTTAACTACACCATTTTACAATGCACTATACTACCAAAAATTAGCGAGAGGTGTCTTTTACACTGTGTCAAAGTACCATTTCGATTAAATAATTAGCTTGGAAGATATTTGAGAAAAACTGACTCGCGGTCCCTGAAATGGATAGTAGTATGCGAAGTAACGAAACTCAAAGCAAGTGCAATTTTCATAATGATGAGTCTCCTTAAAGTCAAGAGGCCCATGAATCTTTAATTACAGACAAGACCCTTCCTTGTGGAACGAGAAAGACTGGAGATTCGATCGAAGGGGAAACCCCCAGAAATGGCTAAAGTTTCACTTCTTTGTAATTTCGTTTCCTCCTCCTCCTCGTCCTCCTCTCTCTCTCTCTCTCTCTCTCTCTCTCTCTCTCTCTCTCTCTCTCTCTCTCTCTCTCCCCTCTCTCTCTCTCATGGTCTCACGCGTGCATAAGCAACCTGCCATTCCTATTTAACTCCAGCTCATGGGTACGTGATCTTATTTTTTTATTTATTTATTTTTTTTTTGCTTTGGTTGCTATATAAAGGGGACCTTTCCTTGTGTTTCACTCACTTACGTAAATGTCATTTCGCTCCTTCATAGAATTCTTTGAAGCTATACAGTGTTAATGTCTTTCAATCCTTTTATAGTTCACAACAGGGCATCGTTTTGATAACATTGATTAGATAGGAAATCCAGCGTATGTGATCCATAAAAGAGTTAAGGTCTCATTTCAATCTTGATAATACAACTCAGTTTATCCGGTTTAAATCGCCGGCAATTGCTCACAAACCCAAACTAATTAAGTTACGTGAACATTACGATGGTATATAAGCAATACATATTACTTTTCTTTCTGTGCTCCTGTGGCACACTATAGGCATTACTAAATGGTGCTGCACCTGCCTTCTATTGTGCTATCCAACCTCTCTAGTTATTGCTCCTAAGTGTAATCTGGGAGTTTCCTCCTAATTTAGTCTTTCGATCCTTGTATTCCATTTCATTTATATTTTGGATCACTTTATTTTGCTGTGCAACCACTCCAAGTCACAGGTAATGGCCGTGTCTTGGTTTTAAATCTGAAATTCACGTTTCATTCATTCATTCATTTATGTAACTTTTCTTGAGAGATAGAATTTTGTAAATAAGCGAACTACTTTTCATTTCTAATTGTAAGGATAAAGTATTTTGTGTCTTTTGGAGGTATAGTTGATTTTCTTCCAATTGAATTTGGAAATAAAAAAAAGTTCAAGCAATGATAGTTTTGTTCATGCAATGTTTCTTTTGATGTTTATGCAATGATCCCTTGCTTTGTTCATTGGTTTCTTGAAGGAATAGTTCCCTCTACTATTTCATCAAATCTATAGAATGTTTCCCTGTCTTGAGCAGTGGCATGTACTTGTTCAGTCTTTGCGCAAAGATTTCTTTGTTAGGCCTTTTTCCTGCCTTTATGCAATGAAGTGTTTCCATATGTCTCTTACCAAATAATGGTTCCTTAAATATATACCTTATTTTCTTGTTTATGTTATGATCTTTTTGGCATTCTAGCTACAATGGTCTTTTTATTATATTAAAGAAGTTACTTGTTTTTACAAGGGCTTCTTTTCATGCAATGGTCACTTTTACATAATTTCACTGCTTCTTTTCCTTACGGGATGGATTTTCTTTTGGGGTGGCGGTTGCTATATTATGTAATGGCTCCTTTATTTGCCCAACAGTCACTTTGCTAATTCTTATAGGGCAAAATTAAGAGTGAAGGTTATTTTGTAAGTTGAAATTAAAGGTTCTTTTTGAAAGCAACACTCTGGGGCTGAAGTGCTTTAATATACATATTTCCATAGCTCATCACATTTTTAATGAGTTCCTCTAAATATGAATAATCGTATTTACTATTGGCCTCTTTCCTAAGGTAGACTTGCTATCCAGTTACTCCTTCAAGTATTAAATAAAAAACATAATTCTTTGGTAGTCTGCATTTTTCACTGATTCGTTGCTCATTGTAAAAGCTTTAGTGAGAATAATTTTCGTGAAAATTGCCATAATTCCGTATTTTCTATCACATTCAGCACATTCAGAAAGAAAAAAAAAAGGCACAGGTTTCCTTTTCTGATGGAAACTCAAAATGACAGAAGGGGTGTTTGAATAAGAAACCAAGAACTGCATTACTTCTCCGCAAATCACACTATTTTCATCATTAAAACCCTTAAAGGCGACGATCTATCAAAAAAGGGAAATAACACCATTCCTATATCTAAAATAAAAAAAAGAAAAATTTTATGATAAGGAGTGTCAAGCCTTTAGGATGCAAGATTTATAGTGAAGATGAGTTCCTTGAATAGAAATGGGTTTTAATTGGCTACTGTGTATAGATATTTAACAAACAGAACTTTACTTTAAAATTTTATATGCTATACACAGAGAGTACCAGGTCCAGTTTGCCCACCTGGTAGTGTATGAACAAGGCCCCGAGCTCAGGCTACGAGCATTTATCTACTGTCTTGTAGATTGACACATCGTATGATAAAGGCTGGATCCGCAATCGAAAATGATGGCCTACCTCAGGAGGAGCTCTAGAATCACTGACGACGAGATAATGGAAACTGTCACGGCGCTGAGTGTTTTGTCTTCTCGGCATCAACACTGAACTGAACGCCTTGGTTAAACACTAATAGGAAACGGTAAGTTTCATGAGCTTTACACAGTTAGGAACTGCATGGTGCAGGAAACTGATTTTAGTTTGATACTTAGTCACTGAATTCTTTATGAAATATACCACGTGAATGGATAAGCAAAGTTAAGATACAGCCCAGTCCTTGGCATATGGTGCTGCTGAGAATCTCGCAGTTTATAAATACAAAAGATGAATTGAGAACAGGAAAATGGAGTGTAATAGCATGGAATCAAATTGAAAAAGATACAAGTAGAAAATGGTTCCAAGAAATATCGACTGGAATTCTTAGCTGAGTATGCACAAAGGAAAGAATTAACATTAGATGGATAATGGATTAACGAGGTTAATTCTGTTAGATATTTAGTTACAGTACAGGTTTTCATGACTTTGAATTTAATGACAGAATAAAAAGGCAAATCAAATAATGGCAAGCTGAATAAGGCATGAAAATCATAGACTGACGCTGCATACAAACTATCACATTATACATAATTGTCTCGCACGATCTGTATTGCTTTATGGCCATGAATCATGATATGACAATGAAACTAAATTTATAAGGCTTTGTCAATTTGAAAATAAAGCTTTAAGAAGAATATTAGGAGTCACATGGCAGGAAGGAACTGAAAATGATACTATAACGGAAATTAAGGAATTTCCATATGTAAATGGAATATTGCTGAAGAGATGAAGGCTGCTTAGGCACAGCGCGATAACGGCAGATGGGCGTCTGTAGGTACCAGAAGAATTGGAAGACCCAGACCTACTCGGATAAGAACTATGAGAATGGAGGGTGGAGATGGGCGGAGATTTGTGGAAGGTAAAGAATTTGAACACATGAGTGGTGGATGCTGCGAGGCCCTCTGAGTCACATGGCGTTGGAGGCAATGTTGTTGATGAAACGCAAACATTAAACACCTCAACTAATGAAGATATTGGGTTAATTCCTCAACTATGCTACCAGATTTTATTCTGTAATTTTTCGTTAAACGGTCAAAAAGGTAAGGTTAGTAAGGTGTTTTAAAGTGAGCTGTGTGCGCTACAAGGGAACGCTTATTTCACCTTTGCTTTGCAACACTTGGCAAAACAGGTATGTTTCTGCTGTCAGTGTAATGACTTAGTCCCAGTCTACATTTCTTCAATTCCGCAACAGTGAGAGCTGATCTAGTTATAACTTCAACGTGACGTTAACTGAAAACTTTGATTATTTGTGTCGAAAAGCAGTGTTGTTCTGTGCTGTCATTTGTCAAGTTGGTTTCAATGCCTCTTAACACTGAAAAGCTTATGATTTCATTTATGAAATATCAAACCAATTTATTTTCCTAGCGTTCGACTGATGTTGATACTTAAGGTATTTTATATTTGTTTAATACCATATCTTCAGAGGAAGTTCTTGCCCCGCTAACATGTAGTATTTGAGGGAACGATGACAACTGAAAGAGGTGGTCCCGTGGTTTAGTTCCTGGAAAGGAGTTTCAATACCAATTTCTTTTAAATGAAGGGTGAATGTCTTCCTAGTTGCACTTCTATTTTAAGACAACTGTTTGCTGCCTCCTCTTCTTCTCCTGCTTTCTTATGCATGAAGTGATGTCGTAAAAATGCCTGAGCTAAATACCATAGTTATATAGGTGTGGAAGTTTGCACCTTCAGTTTTGTTACCAAATGTTTTGAAATCCCAATCAGCATTCCAAGGGTTTCCAACATATTATTCACTGTTCATGCGCACAGACTTTCCTTCTCTGCAGATTCAGTTTGACCACAAAACTAAAGATGACTCACGTGCTCTTTTCAAATTTTATTTGTAGTTATATTACATTGGTGAACGTTCACAACTAAAGTAGAATTCTTTTTAGATTTATTCTATGGAATCAGAAGTTACACTCAAGAACCTGATGAATAACTCTAGACTGCTAAATGATTCTATAATTGATATATGTATCCTAAATAATATTAGTAATCAGGAAATAATCTTTATATTCTCTCAACAAGGCAATAATCCAAGGCCAGCGAATAAACCACTTTCACAACCAAAGGTATTTGGTTCCCATAACACTATAGCAACACTGCTACTGTTTTCATTATTTGATCTTATTTTCAAGGGTGAAATTTTGAAGGAACAAACCAAAAATCCAAAAATGCTATTCTACTGCACCATTGATTTATCCTTAAGCAGATATCGTCTCAGTCATTAACTTATTATCATCTTCAGAATACACTAGATCTACTATGGAAATGTACTTAATACATTGGTAAAGCAGCCCCCTAAAACAATTCAAAACTTGAACGTGAAACAAATCTAACACAAATTCCACAGTTCAGAAAATAAAGAACAGTAAATTTCACAATCCAGCTTCTTTATGAATCATCCAGTTCCAGGGAGATACCTAGAAGCCTGTAGTCAGTTTGTGGTCAGCACAGTTCAGGACTAATGCGCTCTTACTTTCCGAGCAGAACCCGGAATGAAATTTCATTATGTTTCTGTTTTAGCCCTAATGATGGCTATCGCTTAATATCTGAAATAGCTGTTGGCATAAGAATAAATTAATGGAGTAAAAGAATGGCAGATTTTAGTTGTCCCTTCAAAGCTTTAGCCTTGAAGGTCACAGAAAGTATTGGAAATAACAGAAGTCTTACCAGAGAGATGTGAGTGCCGTGCACGGTTTAGCAATTGGTGGCAATAAAAGAAAGACTAAGCCAGAAATTATATACAATATATATATATATATATATATATATATATATATATATATATATATATATATATATATATATATATATATATATATATATATATATATATATATATATGTATATATATATGTGTGTGTGTGGTGTTCTTGTGTATGATGTGTCCCTGTGGTGATGCAACTTTTGTCTCTTCAATTCTTTTCAGCTAAGTCTCATCGGGTTATATAAACTATACATTATACTGATATTATATATATATATATATATATATATATATATATATATATATATATATATATATATATATATATATATATATATATATATATATATATATATATATATATATATATATATATATATATATATATATATATATATATATATATATATAATATAACAATGAACATGTGAGCATTTGTTTCACAGGAATAAATTTCTGACTCACAGCAGGATCGAACCCCAGTCTCTCAAATGATAAACCAGGGAATTATCAGTTTACCAGCCTGGGTCATAAAAGAATTTGGAACCTTAGTACTTCTGTGCCTGAGCTTTTTCCTGGGCAGGCTGCCGTCTAATACACAAGCGAATTTTACCCAACTTCCCGACCCACCAGTGTGAATAAATTGAATTCGTAGCATTTCATCCACTTTACCCCTTCATATGTTTTTAGTGGCAATAGATCTGTTATATATATTATATAGCTTGGAGTTAACATATGTTTTTAGTGGCAACAGATCTGTTAGACAACTAGGAAACCGTCGAAGAATTGTCAGTTTATAAAATTCTATGGGTCTTCATATATGTAATATTGACAATAAGATATCTACTTCATCACAACGAACTTTAACATAAAAAGTATTTCCGGTAGTGGCTGATAATTTTAATTAGTTATAAGATTTTTCACAATTCTAAAATTAGGAAGGAAAATTGTTTTGAAGACACCCAGAGTTATCTACCTAATGCCATCACACGAATATCCATCCAGCCATTGCTTTCAGAATACAGAGAAAGAAAAAGGTAAATAAAAGCGAAGGGAAATAAATATAGCCCATGTTCTTATAGTATCGGTGGCTCAAAGGCCTGAAGAAAAAATTATATCCTGTTTACACTTAGGCCCACTCAGGGCTCAGAAATCGATTAATTCCATCACGTTGCACAATTAAGCTCGCGGATTAGCACTCTAGTGTTAGATCATGCAAGACAGAACGGAGGGAACGCACTGACTAGTCTTCTCTTTGAAAATCCACTTTACAAGTTTACGGCGATGATTCTATTGTAATACCTAACCCACATCTATAACACGCGGCGAACTGTGTGGGACCTTCACTGGGTACCAAAATAATGTCAGGGAATCAGTTGGAGTATATTCAATAAGAAATAAAAAGAAATTTATTTACTTTTACACAAGATGATCTAAGGCACGCGTTCATCTGTTTTGAAATAAGGAAGAGAGACATTACAAAATCTTTTTGCTATTTTATTATCAGTTAATGCCATTAGATTTCTGTTTTTCTAAACAACTTAAATCATAAATGTTGCTAGTTTCGATAACTTCCTTTCTGTAATCAGGTAACTGCATGACCTTTACTTTCAGCCATGGTTGAGATTCTAGCTTCGACTTTTTTTACTCAATTTGAATGGCAATATTGACATTGAAAGCTTACAAAATATTTCCATGTACATGAAAACTACCGTCAACCCTTAAATTGTTGGAGAAATAGGCTAGCTTTTGTTTACAAGTTTGTGAATGTTTATGTAAATCAAACCTGTATCGATATATTCTGTTTGCCCTCATAACTTCGAACTTGTTTGAGCTGAGCGTGCGAGAATTCCCTAGGGAAAATTCAGAATTCTAATATTTTCCTGACATTTAAAGACTAATCCGGTCACATATTGTCGACCTCTTAAAAGACCATGATGCTTTAATTTAACACGGTCTAGTATTGTCGAGCAAAAGTCATGTCTTTTTCTGTTTCATGATTCAAATTGAATTCTTTACAAGGAAATTCTCCCAGATTTGCAACGTGAAAATATGTTTCTAATACTGAATTAGAATTAATCAGAGCATTCTAATGAAGAATGTGTACGTTGGCAAGCAGAACATAGAATATGGGAGGCATATTTTACCATTAGCAAAGGGGCAAACGAACCACCGAGGCGAACAATAAAAAAAAAAAAGGGCGTTCGGATTTCAATATTATAATATGACACCGCCATAGTCCACGCCTCAACGACACAGCTGACGGTGAAGGTCTCTCCAATTCGAAGTTCAAGTGCAGCCATTGATGCATAAAGGTAATTTTCTTTTAAGTTCTCAATCCCCGTTCCCCAGCAGACACGAGCAAGTGAAAACATTGAAGAAACATGACTGAAACACAAAAATATAATTCTAAAAAAATGGAAGAAACAAATGCAGCCAGAGACAAAATACAAAACAATTAAACCGCAAATGCATAAAAACAGCTACTGTAAGTGTGCTTAAACAAAGGCAAGTTTATAAAAGGACACTCACTCTAGTGTCATTTCATGTTCGTCCCCTCCACTTAATATCACATATTATCTTCTCCCTATTCTATTCGCTAAGCTCCTCCTCTTTCTCCTTCCCAGAGTTTCTTTTCCTTATTCACGTGGAGTTATAACGTCGACCCTGTTCCTACACTTCACCTTCGTTTAACCTTTGGCTTTTTTTTTTTATTCAAATAAGAACACACTCTAAGTAAAGTAAGATATTCCCTTCATCTCAGGATTACAAAATGTAAGGAAAAATAAAACATGATTAAATTCTTCAACTCTCTCTGCTAAGTTTGACTAATATACGAATGAAAATTAGGTTAATGCCAAGATATAGCATAAGAGTAAAACTCTGTTTTATTAGCTATTTGGTATTTTATCTTACCCTTTCACTAAATATCGCTTAAGATTTGTGTACTCTCTCCTAAGATCGGTAAATTTTCATGTTTTTTCTTTGCGAATGGTTTTTATTTTCTATAAAAGGAAACTGCTGAGATGGCCATTTGTCCGTCCGCACTCTTTCTGTCCGCCCTCAGATCTTAAAAACTACCAAGGCCAGAGGTCTGCAAATTGGTATGTTGATCATCCACCCTCCAATCATGAAACATACCAAATTGCACCCGTCTAGCCTTAGTAGTTTTTATTTTATTTAAGGTTAAAGTTAGCCATGATCGTGCGTCTGGCACAGCTATAGGTACCAACAACACAGACCACCACCGGGCCGTGGCTCAAAGTTTCATGGGCCGCGACTGAGAGTTCCATGGACTGTGGCTGAGAGTTTCATACAGCAATACTATACGCTGTACAGAAAGCTCGATTGCTCGAAGAAACTTTGGCCCATTTTTTACTTCTTCTTATCAGCGCAAAATTATACAATGCTGCGTTTGTTCCAAGTGGTCTTATTGGTGTTGACTGAACCAGTTAAAGACCAGTCTCTATTCTTTCGTTGTTCTCAAAAGCTCCTGGAAAAATTATTTGAAGCCCTTTTGCAATTGTCTTCAAGGGATCTAACAGCCATCATGCTTACATTGAATAGTCAGGTACTTGTGGTGACCTTTTAAATCTAGTTAATTATGACAATGAGAAACTTCGAAAATGGAAATGGTTACAGACTTGATCAAACTGAATCTAATACATAATGGTAGAGTGGTTAGTGTCGTGGAATGCCATTGAGATGTCGCGGGTTCGCGTCTCCCCCAGGGCGATGAAAAATCACTGGCTCTTTATCATGATCATATACTGCTGCAGTGTGGGGTCTGCGTTGGGAGGTTGAAACCAGCATTCATTGGAAGCTTAAATTTCGAGTCAATGGCTCCTTTAGTGTGCTTGTTCTATGTGAATAGGTTTCATCTACTGAAATAATAATAATATATAATAATTTAACAGTAACGCTATTCTTATGTATAAACAGGATGTGCGTGTTTAGAATTGCTGCGAGACCGAGCTATGCAGAGCGTCAGCAGCTGTGTTCTGTTAAGGCGACAAAATCTCATGTTGTAACAGAAGATTTTTATTGCTTTGACTGAAAAACTGTAAAACATTTTACTAACAGTTTTACTGATGCTGATCCTCCTAAAGTTTAAAACTCTCTAGTTATTATTTATAAGAACTTCTACTGGAACAAGCCTTTTGCCTTGCCCAAAAACCTCCATAGGATTTAAACGATAGAAGGGCAATAAAGAAGAAAGGTGGAGAATTTTAGGTAAAGAAAAATAATTACAGATATTAAATAATGACAGTATAGTGTTCCTGAGTGAACTCAATAAAAATAAAAAAACTCATACCGAACAAAGTGAGGCTGTGAGAAATAGGTATCGGTTACGTATTCACCAATTGGTATGAAGAAGCTAAAGACTCCGCCTCAAATGACCAAGTTGTTACAACAGTATCAACATGACTGAGAGAAGGGAACTATGGCAGGTTCCAAACTAGTCAAGTGGGCTTTGCACCATTTCCTTAACCTACCCCTCTCTCTCTCTCTCTCTCTCTCTCTCTCTCTCTCTCTCTCTCTCTCTCTCTTTCAACAACTGTGTATGACAGCATATAATTATTATCTATGTTTATCTTTATTTAATAATGATTTTCTCCTTATATTAGTATATTTCAATTTCCTACGTTCTCCCTTTTGTACAAAGAGATGTTTTCAATCGGAGAACATAATTTTTGTTGGTGGTACACTTACCGTCAAGTGTTACGGTACACTTCGCGGTAAGCTTAGTAGATGAGGAGACAACTAGCAACTCCATAAAGTAGCGGCAAATGTCCCACTGTAGCAAACACGCCACTGTTGACAACGCTGCCCGTGAAACAAGTTACTCTGAAAAATTGAAGCGCGTCTACATTATGAGAGTCATGCTATCCAAGTAACTTTTTCAAATTCAAGTTTGAAACACTATATTTTACAGGTAAAGTAATTAAAACATTTTCAAACGTTCCTTTTTTGCCTTTGCTCGGATGACCCCTTTCATTAAGTCATTCCTTTCGTTAAGTATATCTTAGTTTAACCAGACCACTGAGCTGATTAACAGCTCTCCTAGGGCTGGCCAGAAGGACTAGGCAGTTCTTGTTACTATCGAATCACTTTCTTTGCCATGATGATGTTGGCGTTTTTAAGAACAATGTCAAAGTTAAGTATACCTTAGTTTTACCAGACCACTGAGCTGATTAACAGCTCTCCTAGGGCTGGCCCGAAGGATTAGACTTATTTTACGTGGCTAAGAACCATTTGGTTACTTAGCAACGGGACCTACAGCTTATTGTGGAATCCGAACCACATTATAACGAGAAATGAATTTTTATCACCAGAAATAAATTCCTCTAACTCTTCATCAGCCGGCCGCGGGAATTGAACTCCGGTCCATCGAGTGACAGTCTGAAGCTCAACTGACTCGGGCAACAAATGTCAAGCTGAGTGAAGTAACCAATACGGTGATAATACATTGTTGATGAAATACCATTTCTGACACTAAGTAATCTAGCAATCCACCCAGTTCCTGCCTTCATTTACTTTAGGAATATATCACTGGTGTCATGTATATTGTGGTTGTCAGTGGCTTCGAGGGGTAAATTGTAAATTCTGGTTTTTACAGCGCTTGGCGTTAATGCCATTACATATTACTGCGAGGAAATGGCCCAAGAGCCCATCACGATTTATTTCCCGGAAATGACCAGATGTCTAACGGGTATTTCTTGAATGGGTATACGATGCGATATTCAAAACAGAAACTCTTAAATTTTGACCGGGGTGGGTCTGCATTTTATAAACATTTTATTTTTTATCAAAAACAACTTTCTAATTTACTCAAAAATATTGGGCTTTGGTAAAAGAAAATTGAAATAAAAATGATATCAAAGAATTCTGTTTTTTTCCATAGAAATATTTTGATGCATAGATATCCACTTTAAATAAAAATGGGAGAAAATATAACAATTTTCTTTTACCAAAGCCCAATATTTTGGAGTAAATTGAGAAGTTGCATTTTTACAAAAATTTATTAATAAAATCCAGACCCACTACTTTTAAAATGCATGAGTTCCTGTTTAGAACACCCCCATGGTACACCCTTTCAAGAAATAGCCATTAGACATCTGGTCATTCCCGAGGAATAAATCATAGTGGGCTATATGACTAAGACAGTTCCACACACATTATCTTTAAAATGTTTTAGATTTTAGTTAAGTCTCCAATTAAGAATTTTCCTATTGAGCTTACGTAGTGAATCAATCATATTTATCCAGTCTTTACTCAAAGTCAGGTAAACAGAAGTATCAGTGTAGGTCAAAAGTCAGTGCAATGAAGCAAATTAATGCATTTTTTCCATTGCATGTCCAACACATAATTATCCATTATATATATATATATATATATATATATATATATATATATATATATATATATATATATATATATATATATATATATATATATATATATATATATGGAGTGCAAAAAAATATTCATGAAATTGCCATTAAAATGGAGAAAGGACAAAAGGGAGTTACTTGAAACCAAATTGAAATTACTATACAAATCATACTTCGTCCAACCCCCATGATTGTCCATTAAATTCTGAAGCCTTTTGGGCACAGATGCAACATAGTTTTAAACATTATCAGGCCTCCATCAGGAACTTCCCACTCTGCTTCAGCTTTTTGCATAAGCCGCAATGATGTCCGCTCTTCTTGTGGATTCCAGGGATTCACAATGGTTGCCCACTTGCTTTCCACTGGACTGAGGTCGCAAGCCTTACTAGTCCATGGCAGAACAAGGATAACTTTTCTTCAAACCACCGTTTTACAGTAGTGGCATGGTGAACAGTTCAGTTGTCATGCATTTCGTTAATGTGCTCTGGATACGGAAGGACACATGAACATACTGTTTGAACATCATCTCCCTCTGTCTTCTTCTTTTTATTTCTAAATATTTCTCGCTGGTGAGCCTGCTGTCTAACATAGTTAGCTCTCCCTTACTATTGAGGTGAATCCATCCCCACGAGTTACCCGTAATATAACCACTCCTCAACTCCGTGTAGATATTCTGCTCATTGTATCTGGTGTGGAAATAGAATGTATGATTAAGTGAGTGTAACTAAAGTGAGATTACAACGAAATAATGGCATTTCATGTCACCAACTTGCTTGTCTAGGTAAACGAAACATCTTATCCAAATGAACATGATCAGTTAAATTTTCCCTTTAAGTTATTATTACCAGGACCATTCTGAAATGTAAATTTCACTTTTATAATTTAAATTAACTTTCAATTAGTGAGGCGCTACTGTACGTTTTATTCCTCTGTATCTAACCCTATAAATTGTCCATTAAAGTGCCTTAAATCATTCATTAATGCGGATTTTGGGCTGCTCACTTGTAGCAAACTAAAATGCTTGTTCTCCACATTAGGAGATGGAACTTAGCCAACACCAGAACACAATGAATCTCACTTCCATAGGACAAAATCGCATTTTAACTTGGACTACCATGTTTATTGTTACCAACTCCTGTTTACCTACTACACCATAATATAACAACCATCTGGTGGGAGAGGAATTAACTCTACTGATGTGGTAATGGTTGCCTTATATTTGCATACACCAATGCTCATATCAACTCATCTCATATTATTCCTTTTCCAGCAGAAAAAAGTATAGCCACATCATGATAGAAAGGTTTTCATTGCTTCAACTATAAGAATATAGTGTTTCAAACTTTAATGTAGTATGCATTATACACAGTAAAAGTTACTCAGTTAGCGTTACTCTCATCATGTAAACGTGCTTAGATTGTTCATCATCTTTTGCTTCACAGGCAGTTATGTCAACAGCTTTGTGTTTGCTACGCCGGGACATAGCCACTATTTTGTGGAGTTGCCAGTTGTCACCTTATCCTTATCTCACCGCGAAGTGTACCAAAATTCATGATGGCAACTGTACAAGTAATCAGTTTTTTACCTGTGTGTGTGTGTGTGTGTTTTTTTTAGAGAAACAATATCATTTTGCTTTAATGACACAAAGTTGCTTTGCTTTTTGAATGGGACACACTTCATTTTTGTTTGAGGGACACTGGTCGGGAAGTTCCAATGACGAGGAATGCAAATTTTTTAATGAAAGCCTGCTTTCCCAAATTAACGAAGTGGATGCAGTAAAACGAAATAGGCAGAAAAGACAACAGAGACAGGAAATGTAATAGACAAGAATAATGCAGATCTGAACAGCAAAGAATTAAGTTGTGAGGAGAGTCAAGAGAGTATCAAAGATGACTGGTTGAAACTACATGATTCTGTTTATTAAACACTGGAAAATGTTTAATGTCCAGCTGCTAATTTACAGTAGGTTAGCGGCAAGAGTAACAAAGAAAATTTTTGAAAAAAACAGAGGAGGCAGGTGAAATAAGACAATTCAGGAACTTCAGCTAATATGGAAACCTGCCGCTCGGTGGATCCACGTGCCCTTTGAAATTGGATCTAATTTACAACTGTTAGGAGAAACACTGTTTGTATGTAGGTTTTTACCATCGGGGGAAAGGAAGAATGGAATGTTGTTTTCACTTAGAAATGAGGCATTAACAGATTTATCACCAATGGAGAAAAGGAGGTAGCAAGATTTACCAAAGTATTCCTGCAAAACAAGATAAGATCAATTGTAGGAAAATGATGCACCCTTGTGATAATTTTAAGGAAGTAGTAACTACTAACAATGAAGATTCATATTATTAAAAATATCGCCAAAGTGAAGGGAAATATGCTGAAAATGGTGGGGAGGAGAAAGAGGCAGCAAAGGTGGCATCTCTGGATCGATCAAGAACCCTTTGGGAGAATCACAGAACCTCTGAGAGCTAATGTCAATGTGATAACAAAGGATAAGAATACCAAGGTCACATTTTAGGGGAACACACATAAGTTCAACATCATCCATGGAAGATATGGAAAATTAAAAGTAATATCACTGAGACAGTTCAGAAAATTCAAGTGGTAAAACTACCTTTACACCAATTCCCTCTTCCACTCGGCAAACAGGGTTTAGTAATCAGAAACCATGTTAAAAAACTTGAGACTCTTAGTTGGTGAGGACAGACTCTCCAATAAGAGGAATCCACAGAGAGCCTTGACAAACAAGAAGCAGGTGCAAAAGATGCAATGATGGAGTATTCAAGAAGTAGTTTCATTTTGTACCATCAGTGAAATAAAACTGAAAGACATCACATGTGTTGAATCTTACATTTAAATTTCAACCTGTTTGGATAAAAAGCAGATAGTTTGTAGGGAAAAGATAGTCTTTTACTCTGGATATCCTTATTCAGTCACCTACTAGCTATGATACTTTGAAAGATAAAGATAGTGTGAGTAATTAGATCAGTGGCTTCATCCTCTGTTACAATTCACATAGTACATAAAACATCTTGGCACACAATTTTAGATTACCAGTACGGGCACAATCCTACACCCTTACTATACAACTACTCTTCACATAAAAATCGACCCCAAAATAAAGGCAAGAGGAAAAAACTAATAAAATTTGCGATGTAAAACTCTTGTGGAAAAATTTGTAGCTAGAAACCTCTTCAGACCTTTTTGGAAGATATTAATAAATAAATTTACAATCTTTTAACCACAATTTCAATATCCACATACCATCCCTTTGTGTACATCTTTTGTATTTGTTCTTAATCAGCTCAAAACCTCAACTAACTAAAACTGTCAGTACTGGTCAAGAAAAACAGAGATGACTACTACAGTTTGGGGTAATTTCAACTTGATCAGTTTATTTTTGTAGGTTAGAAATTAATTAAGCCCTTCTTAACTTATTTTCATCCTCATTAAAAAGGAAATTGGCAATTAGCTCAATGTAAAGCGTAATATATTGTATTAGCCCACTACCAGGGAACACTGATTGACACTATTACTGTGAGATTCAGCATGGGGTTCAGTGCTAGCTAATGGTAGACATATGCCATTAGTTTCCCTAATGCTGTTAGCTGTGCCCGCATTAAGAGTTTAACAGCTGCACCTGAACTCACGGGATTGACAGGATAGGAGAGTCAAGCCAAAGAAGACAGGACTATGGTCTTCTGGAAGGTGTACAGATCTCACAGGAATTGCATAGCACTGGATGAATGATGATGCTGTGGGTAGGATTATAACATCTGAGCCTAAATGTACCCCATATCTGGAAGTGCTAATATGTTGTATAGATGGTAAAAGGTTATACCCTCACCCTATAGAACAAAAGCAATGACAGCACAATCTTGGATATCAAAGTCTTTCCTAAGTTGAGATAGTAAGGCTAACTAGAAGCTTTGTTAGCTTGTGTGAAGGGGACCAGTGGATTAATTTGGTGGTTGTTATGTTACCCTTGCTTCAAATATTACTGAATTCTATAATTTAAATACAATTCTTATACCATCTGGTCCCAAAAGACTTGACAAAGGTGGTGGAATCCAGCATACCTTTGAAAAGAACAAAGCTGAGTATCATAAATCATGTATGACAAAGTTCAAAACCTCAAAACTGGAAAGGAAAATTAAGACAATGTGCAAGACAGAAGAAGATGACGCCCCATGTGCAAAATTCATGGGCAGTAATTTAAGACTGAGAAAGAAGAAATCTACTTTATTTGTGACAAACCAGCACCAATCAAAGATTATGTTTGGCCATGACATTGCCTTTACATGAAAAGCAGTAATGATGTGCCATCAGTTTTCTGGATGAGAATCTTTTGGCCAAACTTAGTGCTGGAGATATCATTTCCAGTACCATATGCATCTCCCATCTTGTCTGACAGGCATATGCAGCAGGGAAGAGTCTGGTAGAATTCCCAGAGACTTGGATATGATTATGTGTAGTACAGACAAGAGGAATGTGCCCATGCTTTTGCTGAGTTTGAGAAGTACATACGAGAGAAGCAGTTGATTACAGATAGGCACTGCTATTCATGATTTGTGCAACTAAAGACTGGAGCAGCTAAATGCGTTGATGCTTCCTTTGTGCATCAGCCATGGTTGAGAGAACAGATACTTGCCTGTATTCCAGATCTGGAGGCCTTCAAAAAGGGAAAAGAGATTTGGCTTGCCTACAAACGAAAAGTGGGAGAAACCTTAGCCATAGCATGTGACTAATCATGGCCAAAGCAGCCAAGACATTGAAGAAGCAGATGACTGAACATGAGACAGAATTTGAACAGCTAACACTGGAAGAGAATCTGTGCCACCAAGGTTTTGACTTTAGATAATAATAGTTTGATAATGCAAATTGATTGATTTATAAATATTAGAATATTAGCTTAGTCTTCTCAGTGCAACATTTCGATCTCCATTGTCTTTAACTTCGCCCTGAATTATCAAACCATGTATTTTTTATTGATATCTATTAAAAATATTTGGGTGAGGTGCTCATTGGTCATATAAACATCAGATTTCACTGCTGCAGATACTGAAGTGTGACAGAGACCACAGAATGGTCTAGATCCATCTACATGGAGAGCAAAATACAATCCTTGAGTTCAATGTGTTCGATAGGAAGTTTATTATTTGTAATGAGTGGAAAGTGATTGAATTGTTTAGATATTAAGTATAAATATTCGATTACATACGGTCTAGAGACTCTAGACTAATGGAGGAAACGAGTCTACTAGCTCTCTTAGGAAAACATATTTAAATCGTTTACAGGATGAAATTCTTTAGGTGTCACCAACTGTAATTGGCGCTGTGCTTCATTTCTGTAGCAAATGATTAAGTTACCATTACAAAATTGCTTTAAGATTACAGAAAGTGAATTTTAAAAATCAAAATACTCGTAATATTATCCTCGAAATATTTATAACATATAATTTTTATTTTCTGCCAAGCGTCCATAATTGTTTGGTTTTTGTCATTATTAGAAGGGTCATGAGCAGCTCATTGGACCCCCTAACCACACTGCAACATTTACTTCTGTCTTACAAACAGTCTTTCACTTTCTGGATGCATCGAACCGTTTTTTTCCAAAACTTCTCTCACATTTAACCCTTTCTAGGAGTCCTCCTCTCATCAGTCCTCCTCGACTTTGGAATTATGCTCTCTATTTACCAACTTATCCTCGTCCATTATTTCATTGGACAATCTCGAAATATTCCTATCAATATTTTCACTTACACTATTAATTTTAACCACTTATTCTGCATATCTATATATTTCTCACGAAATCATTTCTTCTAACACCATGTATGATTCACATGCTTTACAGCTTCAAGCTCTTTCTTAAATTTACTTTCTGCACTCACATTCCCCATCCAAAAAAAGACAATTGGCTGAACAATCCTTTCATAACACCCTCATTTTGGTTTTTGTAGATAATTCATGTTATTTAGGAATCTTTCCCACACAATCAGCTACCTTTCTTGTTTCACTTATCCTCTGACTCACCTCATCTCTCGTCTTGCCATCATCCTTTATGTTTACTCCCAAATCCATATACAAAACAATGGCTTTGATTCTTTCACTGTCCTTTTAACCACTCAGTTGCTCCAATCATGACTCATTTTCTTGTTTCACAACGCTACACCTACATCTTTTGCCTTGTCTCTGACTTCTTGCATCACTCCATCCACCCATCCATCCATCCATCCACTTACCTTTATCTCAGACCTGTCTAAGTAACTTTCCCTCCAACGTATTTCAACACATGCTCCAGTTCCATTGTCAGAACTTTGCTTTCAGTAATTTACCTCCTATACCTAACATTCTCAGTGGCCTTGACATTGCTTTCTATTCATACTATCATAAGTTTTTTTTCTAAGCTCTGTGCATGCCATATAAAACCTTTCACTTTATGTTAAAATTTCTCACATAACTGATAACAAAATCTTTATCCACATACCCTCTTGGTTGTCCAAAGCCACAATCTTCTTCCTTAATCAGTCCTACTCTCTCAACCAAAATCCCACCATACACCTACCCTGGCATAGCAAGTAAATGTATGAACCTCTAACGCCTTCCCCATGTTTATCTTTATATAAAGCCCTACCAATTCCTGGTGCTTTTCTTTTCCTCACCTCTGAATTGCCCTCCCTACATCTACTTCGGTCACTTTCAAAAGCATTCTCTTGTTTTTAATAAGTCTTTCCACAATTGCATCTCTCTTTATCCCACAAAGTCAACAAATTACCAAGATACTAATTACATAGACTCCTGACTACATCCCTCAGGAAAACATCTCTCCATTTGCTACTTTTATTCTGAGATCTATTTGTTTATTAAACTTCCTCTTTACATTTATTTCCCTTCAAAGCCTGTTTATTCCCCATTAACTTATTCTTTCCTTTTCCTATTAACTACCCTATCATACTTCTCGTTAATGCCCATCTTCTCTTCTGTCATTCAACTGCACCTCAAATAATTTCCCCCCTTCATTAAACTTTTTATTTTCTCTGGCTGGAACTTAGTGAGTTTGGAAATCTGTGATTGTTTTCAACGAGAACTCACACACACACATACACAGACCTAATGGACAAATCCTTCAGGACTCTTTCTAATATGCCCAGTTGGATCCGAGTCAGGCTTTTTTAAACTCGAATTTAATTGTCAGCAAACTTTGCAAGACAATGGGATGTTCATGGTGAGTCATCCTGGCCAGGGAAATTTGTCAATTATTTTTCTGAACTCTGATTTTGTGCTAAATTTTTTAGATTTTCATTTTCAATTCTTGCTTTTCTTGTGACTTTAGAATGGCCCTGAAGAAGAGAATGGACTGGTGGGCAAAACAGCTGTTAACCTAGGAATAAATAAATATAGCAGTATTACAGCATTTTTGTTTATCCCTCTCCTGAAGACTGAAAAAGTACTGAGTGAAATGAAGAAAAGATTGTGCTAGAAAATCATAATTGAAATGTGGAAAGGCATGGACAACCTTTGTGGAGAGATGGCCATCCAGTTGAAGGTCTTTTTCCATCCATTCCTGACATTCATTCTTGACAGATCCGAGGAAGTTGGGCCCAGCATGGTTTGCAAGTTTGACTTAAGAGGAGGAAGGAAAGCCTCCCAGTACGAAATGCATTTGGCACTAGTGTCCCTGTGCTGGGGGACATGTTGCTCTAGGGGAAATCTATGGATTCTAGCACCTGATTGTTTTGCAGATGTAAATCTATGAGGCGTGGAAGCCTCTCAATGTAACCTGTGCTGGACGCAGGAATGCTGGGGACTTTAGGAGTTTTTCTTTAGCCATAGTATTTCACGGAGAGGCATCCTGGACTGATATATCTGTAAATTATTTCTCTAGACTATGAAGTATGTGTTGAGTTTTTTAATATTTAATTTACCATGTTTTATTCTTTCTTATAATTTTGGCTGTACTCTTTTTTTTTATACTAGAATGCAGTTCCATTGTAAATCTATAGTAGCCTTGAAGAAGACCATGGAAAGGTGGGTGAAATAGCTGTCGGTTTAGGAAGCACTTGAAGACTGGAAAAAAGTACCGGAAACACTTGACCACTTGCCAGTAAATTGTGGAAAGCTTGTGTTCATTACTACTTGAAGAAAAATGAAGAAAAAATTCCAGAAAAAGTATATATATATATATATATATATATATATATATATATATATATATATATATATATATATATATATATATATATATATATGAGAGAAAAAATAGCCAGTAATTGTCTAGTAGATCTTAGTTCAGATGTGCTCATATGATTAGAACTGTTGGAGGGAGGAAGTGTACTTCAGTATCAAGTCCAAACAATGGATAGTGTCTGGAAGGTAATGATAGAAGAAATGGTGGGTTGAATAATCAGCGAAAAGAACTTATGCCCTGAAAGATGGTCGTTGAAAACAGAGAAAAAACAAAATTGGGGTCTTTGCTTGGCTATGTCCATAAGAAGGTGGCTGTTTTGACTTATCCCTCAGCCTATAATCCTAACACTTTAACTTCTACTCAGTAACATAAAAAAGTACGTGCAGGGTTATGACGCAAGAGATGAAATAGCATGCAAATCGCGCTCTGACATGATCCTCGAATAAATATTTTGTTGTTGGTCTTCAGCGAAGCAAAAATCCTGAAACCCTAACGGGCAGAAATTAGGGAGGAGTTCATAGGATTAAAGGGTGGCAAAGAAATAGGGTTTTGAGCTATGGAACAAATGGAAGAGGCTACTTATCTAACAGGAGTCGAATGGCATGTGACCTTAATGCAAAGAGAGCAAGCCATGAATACAATATGATGGAAGAAAGGATGAAAGTTAGATTATAGATTTATAGATAATTTGCTCCTCATGTAAGGAAGAGAAGACCATTTCTTAAATATCTAAGAGGAAACATGATCCACAGCAAGTAGATAACCTGTATAACAATAAGCAAATCTAACGATGGGCATAGTCATGGGACATTCCATTCAGTTAATCATTGCCAACTTCATGTACAATATTTTCAAAACTGGTTCTCTTTAGATGCTGGTAAATAATTTCTTTTATTATACTACCAGACATGGAACCAAATCATTTAGATATTAATTAGAAGAGACAATGTAGGGCCAGACCCAGACCGATCATCAATCGAAAAAAGTTATATATATTTTTCAGAAGATGCGTTGATACTTCGTACGCGTACTTATTTTTCATGTTAAGTCTAGCTTCGTTTTCCCTGAAACTTTAACATTAAAAATGCATCTTCACGTAGATATTAACTGCGAAGATTCTGTCCTTAGAAGTAACTAGCAAAACTTTGAAAAAGCAATCGTACTATTGGACAAGTTCGTTTAAGCTAGTATAAATTGTTGTATAAAATATTGTACCTTAGATCTTTTGTACTGAAAGAAGCCAAGAGAAATTTTTTTCGGCAAAACCCGTTCTAAATTGCCTTTGCAGAGATCGAAAAGCCTTTTAATAAAACAGTTTCCATAATTTAACGTTTCATTTATATATTATTAGTCATTTTCGACCAATCAAGTTACGCTGTTTACATAATCAATTTCGACTGAAGGGCTCAAATTAGGTTAAGTCATGTTTTATAATGCCAACAATCTTAGGGATTTCAAGATGACCCCTGTCCTGTTCCATTCCGTTTAGCTGTGCAATACCATCTGACTCACTGAAAATGACCAATGACCTTAGCCCTCTCTCTCTCTCTCTCTCTCTCTCTCTCTCTCTCTCTCTCCTCGACTCTTGTATGATCGGTCCCACTATTTAGTTACGCAGACAAGTTCACTTGGTGTTCGGTTTACATCCCGCATTGTTTCATGATATATAAACGCTATCATTTCTTTCTCCTCCCGTATCTTTCCTTTGAGGTTTGGACAATGCGAATGAACCAAGCCTAGCCTTTAAATGAATTTGTATCCAGTCGCAGTCATTGATGAACACTTCACTGATAAAAATGATTCTCTAAAAAGTTGAAACAGCAAACATATTCTATTTAAAGTTCGCTAAGAAATGATTAAACTACAAAGATACGGACTCCCTATTCCTAACCTTGATCACGTGAGATGGAGGGGACACGGAAAAGTTCAGGTTAGAATGTTTATCGATGACCCATCGACAAAACTGTTCGGTGTTCACTCTGAAAGGATCTTTCCTATAGATCTTTGAATTATGGTAATGCTCTGCTTGCCTTTAGATAGCATCTTTGACTGAATGGTATAATTTTGGCGTTGCATTTCACCACTTGCAAAATCTTCCGAAGCGAAATGATTTTTCTTTCCGCGCGCCTTGCCCCTGCCGTGCCTTCGCTCTCCTACTGCGAAAGAGGGAAAGCAGCGCGAGCTTTGAAAAGTCATAAACGAATAACAATTAAAATTGGTCGTTTTTATATAACTTGACCCATAAGGGGTTTTATCCAAGAATCGTGCTTGCAAGGGTAGCTAAGCGTGACCTTGGTAACTAACCTTATTGATGGTTAAGTTTCATTTTAAGTCATGTTATGTGACATTAGGAAAGACTACAATAGAGAAATGTTAAGGCCTTTGATTGTATTAAGTTATCACCTTGACAGTAGCATGGATAACGTTTTGTTCCTCTAGCTCCTCACGCAAGCAGACATGTTAATGCGGTAAATAATGATCTTTGGTCAAGTAATACCATTCATCGGATCTTGCCAGCAATGAGGACGTGCCCAAAATTCTTTGAGCGGCACGCGACTTTTCTTCCTATAGACGTTATATAAGTAACTCGTATTTTTCTTCTTCTTCCTCCTCTTCCTCCTACTCCTCCCCCTCCTTTCTTTACGTGTCCCTCCCTTCATCCAATGTCCCACTGGCAAAAGAATAAAATTACTCCTTGTTGCTAAGGATATGATACTTTTTAGTCAGGTCTAACTTTGGCGTGCAACAAACAGAACTAAAATTGAGGGTTAACCACGAAATAAAATCACAAAGCATTCCAAAGGGTAAAGTAAAAAATGGTTATCTACTTTTTTTTTTATGTTAACCTGGCTTCACGACATCAGAGGTCAGTGACACGGAGGCCGAGGAGAAAGAGGCTGACAAAGAAGACGTCTTGCTGGGGAGAGAGGAAGGAGCGAGCACGTGATGTCATGAATACTGAAGAGGGGATGAGGTTTGGCGGGGGTGGGGGTTGGGGGGGAAGGGAAGGGACAAGGAGTAGGTTAGCCAGGAGAGAACAACAACCCGGATGTATATACAAGGATAAAAGTGGAAGGGAAGAGGTGTACCACGACTTGTCTACTGAGGTTGTATTATTAGAAAGCTCACCCGAAGGTTACTCAGGTTGTGTGGACTGAGAATGCGGGTCCCTGGCCGTTCCTGGAATATTCTTCATTGCCGACTTACGTGGAGCGTCATTTAGAGGCTTTAAATGACTTTCTCTTATAATCTAAAGTGCTACATGTTATTGGATGTGAATTACGTATAATGATTAATAAGGGAATGAACTAAAGAGTGTTCTGTGTTTTATTTAGCAAATGAGTAAGAAAACAGACATTGACAACATTTCCAGCAATTTTCTTTTCATCTAATACTATTCTTGAAATGACTTCGAGATCTGTCATTTAGATTGTGTATAATTGTCGTGCTCAAGAAATGTATCAATAAATGTTTATCACTAGTCTATAACTTCAGAACTTAACAAATAGAAAAGTCAGCTAGATATACATTTCATTATGGAAAATATTCTTGTCTACCTTATTCAAAACAAGGGTTGTCGTTATGCTGTTCCAATAATACCTATTACTTCTGTGTCTCTCAATGTTCCTCCGAGAACTTCAGAACTTTAAAAATGATCCTAACCTACCAATTTACGCAGTTTCGCCCCCTGTACGTGAGAAGGATTTGCCAAAGAGAAACCTACGAGCTATGCTCCCATGTAAATCACACCTGGTTACAAGGATTATTTTCAGGGTAGTGTATTTTCACATCTCCCTCTTTACCTTCTAGCAATCAGGACATCCGGAATGTACAAGGATCCTTTTCTATACAATAGCTTACGTCACTCCGATCCCTCTCCTATAGTCAGTTTGTCCTGTTTGTTTCATCGCTGTGTCCTGCGTATCACAGGGCAGTCTTTAAGACGAGTTTGTTGCATCTCCTTTCACCTCTCCCATAAGGGCCCATCCGCCCTCTGCCTTAGACACCAGCTCTCGCATGCTAATGATTGAGTCGTCAACATCGTCTCGCTGTTTGTCTGCTCATGTCTTCTTCGAAGCCTTGACATTAGATATCACTGACAGTCAGAAGCCACTGTCCATCGTTATTTTCTCCCATTTCTTTCCATATCATTTTAACTATTTCGAATGCTATAAAAACAGGTAAAAAATGAGCCGAAGTTTCTTCGGTGCAATCGAGTTTCCTGTACAGCCTATAATGCTGTATAACACTCTCAGCCACGGCCCATGACACTCAGCCGCGGCCCATGAAACTTTCAGCCACGGCCCGGTGGTAGTCTGTGTTGTTGGCACCTATAGCGGTGTCAGACGCACGGTCATGGCTAACTTTAACCTTAAATAAAATAAAAACTATTGAGGCTAAAGGGCTGCAATTTTGTGTGTTTGATGATTGGGGAGTGGATGATCAACATACCAATTTGCAGCCCTCTAGCCTAAGTAGTTTTTAAGATCTGATTGCGGAAAGAAAAAGTGCGGACGGACAGGCAAATAGCCATCTCAACAGTTTTCTTTTTATTTTACAGAAAACTAAAACTGCATTTGTAGCTCTATTTAAGTCAGAAAACAACGTGGCCGAAACAAATTAGTAAGACTTAAACCTTTAGTAAGAGGTGCCTATTAAATTATACATTTAATAAATAAGTTTTTTTTATTGCAGTCACCATTTTTATGGACAATAACCAGAAATAATAAATCCCGACCAAGAAGATGTAAATAAAATACGTCTCTTACTTTCTAAATTGTTGTTTGTTTGTTATATATACGTCTTATGTAGTTCCTCCTCTCTGCTGAAGACATACTCATTACTTCTAACTTTTATTTCTTGTAATGATAATATTTTCTTAAGCCCAGGAATGGATATTTGTGGTTACAAGTCACAATTCTTACCGATAAATTCGGTTTTCTCGTTAACATTTCCTTCTGTCTCTGTTGTAGAATTCCGGGCCCCTTATTTCCTAAACATTTCTTTACAAGCGTCGTGCACCTTGAAGCCTGAGGGTAGTTTGTATCCTGAGAAATAGATAGAAAGAAAGTTAGGTGTTTTGCTCAGTCTGCAGTGGAACAGTGAACGTACTACGTACAAATTTTTCCTCCCTCTCGCGTTTCTGTTGTCTCAGTTCGAGAATTTGTTCGTCTAGTTCGCAACTGAAAGAGCAGCGTTGGAACCAAGAACAGGACGGGAAGGAATTATATGGCAGTGCACCTTCAAAAGAAAAATCTAGTATGGCTCTATTGCTCTAAGCAATGGATTTAGTATATAATTGTTAGTTCAATGACGCTGGTGGCAGCTGAAGGGAGAGAGAATGGGAGAAAAGAGAAACAAGTAAAAAATGCGCCGTAGTTCTTTCGGGCAATCGAGTTTTCTGTACAGCGTACAATGCTGTATGAAACTTTCAGCCACAGCCGGGTGGTGGCTGTGTTTGTTGGGACTAATAGCGGTGCCAAACGTAAGATTATGGCTCATTTTAACCTTAAATGAAATAAAAACTACTGAGACTAGAGGGCTGCAATTTGGTATGTTTAATGATTGGAGGGTGGATGGTGAACATACCACATTGCAGCCCTCTAGCCTCAGTAGTTTTTAAGACCTGAGGGCGGACAGAAAACGTGCGGACGGACTAACAAACAGCCATCTCAATACTTTTCTTTTACAGAACACTAAAGCTGAAGATGCATGATCAATACTCTGTCAACATGTATAATATTGAAAGAAAAGCGGAAGGGTTTTCACGAGGTAATCTTCGCGCCACCGGGATGAAATCATACTTAAAATATTCTCTCTCTCTCTCTCTCTCTCTCTCTCTCTCTCTCTCTCTCTCTCTCTCTCTCTCTCCCCTGACACACACACGCACACATACACACGGCACATCAAGACAAAATTTTCACCTAGTCCCCTTTTTCTTTCATGATGTTGTTGCAAAGAAAATGAAAACAATGGTCACTGCCATATTCATCTTTCAACTGAGGAGTCATGGACGAACCTCTTGTGCAAAGAGGTTCTGCAACATTAGGCACATCATAATGCTTACAGAGGAAACTCATCACCAACAAGTCGAACCCACAAAACCGCCTGTGCCACTCAACACTATTTTGCACGTGTTCCCACACTTTATCGTTATTGACTTGCTTCCATTCCAACACATCTTCGTAATCATGTACTGACAATTTCTGTTTCTTTTTCCCAGATAACATATGAATGACTCTACTTACTTTTCTCCAACTTTTGTTCTTCATTCTCTCTACGTGAATGCACCGCACGAAAATATTCAGATCCACCTTTCTGTCTCGTCCACTTTTAGAATAAATTAGTAATTCAAGTCTACAGTATATATTCCTTAAGTTTTGCTTTCTTCTTAGAAACTTTTCATGTCTCTTAGCAAATTACCTTCATAGCTATATATGTGCAACAGCATCCATATCATCACTTTTATTAGTTTTGTTATATTTTTCATCTGCGTCATGTGTTCTCTTTTGCCATTAAGCTTCTCCCGTAACTGTTACACAGTAAACTGTGTATCGACATACTTTTTCTTGTCTAAACCCAAAATACTTACATATTAATCTTTTTGTTTCACAGCGACTCTTTGTGTTAAACCACGTTGGCTGTGATAATGATGATATATCTAACCTTTTCCTTCAGAATCATGCCATTGTAAAGGGACTTGTTCTCTCATCTTTAAAATTTAATAATAAAGTTCATTTCCCTAAACAGACTAAGAATGCTCTAATTGAACTAAAGAGTGATAAACCCATTCTTTGAATTTCTGTTATACAAGTAATATTGTATCTCGACAGTTATTACAATCACTTCTATCATATTCTGTGTATGAGAACAAATGTTTATTTTACCAATACTTCCAGAGAGAACCTTCCCTCCACTAGATGCACTATGCTAACATCTCGACCACCCTCCTATGTTGTCTCCAATGTCTGTCCATCTACTTCTTAATCCATTCCACTCTTCCAGCCTTAATTGCCCTTCTTACATTGTCAACAATTACTTACATAAGCTTATTTACTTCTCTCTTTACATTCTTTTCCCAAGTAAAATAACCTCAACGATTTATTCGGATTTACCATTTTTAATTTTAATATAATCAAATGATTTCTCTCACTTTGTTTGCTCTTTTTACCTTTCAAACAATCTCCCTTTTTTCAATAGAACTTGTTTCATGATTTCATTATGCGCTGCTTTAATTCGTTTGTTTCACTTCCCTAAAATAACTAGCTCTCCTTGAAAAGTTAGTAGCTTTACTTTTGAATTATACATGCACACGCGACTGGCAACTTAACCAGGCAAATTTACCACAGTCTTTTCTTGTCTTTTTCGTTTAGTTGATATCCTCAATGGATTTCTTCAGTTTTCTATTTACTTTCGATTGTAGTTTTTTCGGCGCCCTACGTAGATTTCCACACATTTCCACTAAATGAATCATTCTATTCCAACGGTATTGAACGGTGAGTCGGTAGAGTTCTCGGCTAGCACTCTGCTAGGCCCGAGTTCGAGTCTCAGACCGGCCAATGAAGAATTAGAGAAATTTATTTCTGGTGGTAGAAATTCATTTCTCGGTATAGTGTGGTTCGGATTCCACAATAAGCTGTAGGTCCCGTTGCTAGGTAACCAATTGGTTCTTAGCCACGTAAAATAAGTCTAATCCTTCGAGTCAGCCCTAGGAGAGCTGTTAATCAGCTCAGTGGTCTGGTTAAACTAAGGTATACTTAACTTTGGAGCACTTTCGGCAGGATGTAATTATCTGAAGAAGTTTTTTTCCTCTCTCTTCGCGATATCTACATGAATGATGAATTTGCCTTGTAAAAATGTTAATGAAGATGTGTGTGCTTCAAGATATGGTCTGTTATTTGCTATTTCAACATGCCAAATAGTTTGCCATGGTGTCTTCCCGTTTTCCTATGAAAAAACTGCCTTTTTTGGCTATTGTAAAGGGACTTGTTCTCTCGTCATTAAAATTTCATAATAAAGTTCATTTCCCTAAACAGACTAGGAATGCTTTAATTGAACTAAGGAGTGATAAAGCCAATCTTTGAATTTGTGTTAAGTGAGCTAACAAGTAAAATAATATTTATTTAACATTCTACAAAAATGTTCAAAGAACGTATCAAACCAAAACTGAAGATTGTCAGTAATCCTTGGTGATGTCCGTTGCCTTACCTTGATTTATCCAAGTACTTTGGTTAACCTGAGACAGCTGTTTCTCACCTGAAGATTTAATTTATATATTCCTCATTTAATTTTGTTTAATGTCTGTAAAACGAAGCTTTCTTTGTAAGCTTTTATTATTTTACAGGTAGTTTATTAGAAAATGCGATATAGTAAAAGCAAAATAACTTTTCTCCTTGTTTTACTTTCCTTAAGGGCAAATAGTCTGTTATATTTCATACCTCGCTGATACTCCAGCGATACATATGTTTAATGAGTACATGTGTGTGGCCTGCGACAAGGGATGTTTCACAGTAGTCAGTGATCTCGCATCTACAAATTCAGCATCCTGGGTCCGATCAAAAATACCCTTTGGATATAGCAGTGTGAGCGACACGTGTGGCGAGCGGAAATTTCCGTCACTGATCAGAACCGAAGCTTCTAGAAGCTTTATCCGGTTATAGCCGGATTCTAGGTGTGTCAAAAGAATTGTGCGTTAGTTTGTGTATTGTGAAAAGTGGCTAAGTCCGAAGGGCTCTTGTGAAAGGTTACACATTCGCTTTTGAGGAGCCTAGCCAGAAAGATTTGCTGGAACACTCTGGGACCGGGATTCCCTTTTGCTGAAAGGGTAAGTTTTCAACATAGACAATGATTAACTTTCAGTGGTTATTTCTTTGTGATTCTTTTAACATTTTTGATGCAGTGTTGATGTGAACTGAGCAAGTTCTGGTTTAATGGAGATGGTTCTTTTCCCTACAGATGTTTTAGTGGGAACCATAATCAGTCATGGCATATAGCCGCCTAAAATGAACTGGTGACGAAATGGACTTGAAAGGTTATTTGGGGAGAGACATGGGAGTGATGTGGAACAGTTAAGTAAATCGGTGGTAGGTGGGAATTAATCCCCACTCATTATTTTTTCTTGTAGCTGTTTAAATTTTGCTTTTGGGGTGTGTCTTAGAGGGTTTTACTATCTATCATACATATTTTTCATTTTACATGACATGTTGTTGGGTTTGCATAATGAACTTTGATTTTTAAACTAGGTTCAATTTACATACACTTTAGAAATAGGAACAGAGCTTTATGAGAGAGAGAGAGAGAGAGAGAGAGAGAGAGAGAGAGAGAGAGAGAGAGAGAGAGAGAGGGGTCCTCAAGGCCATAAGGCCACAGCTACCAGTGCTAACCTTCCGAGGTAAGTGTCTCCTTTTTTATGGGACTATATATATATATATATATATATATATATATATATATATATAAAAGGACGATTGTATATATATATATATATATATATATATATATATATATATATATATATATATATATATATATATATATATATATATATATATATATATATATATATATGCATGTATGTATTATGTTTTAGACTGGATGCAATGGTGACTTACCTTGAAAAATGAATATATCTGACTGTTAGACCGAGTTCAGGTAAAACATATGCAAAAACGTCGGCCGAGGTCCTGCTTCAAAAGGGGGAACTTTCAGGTAAAGATTTAGGTTTCACATAGATGATTATATTTACATTAAATACATATCAGAAGAAGAATGAAGTGTAAATTGGGACAGGTAAACAGAATCCTGCCAGCCAAAGGAATAACAAACAACTGGAGTATTTTCCTTGACAAAACTCCAAGAGCCCGCTTCAAAAGGGCACTGCAGAGGGAGCGGGGAGTGGGGGGGGGGAGAAAACAGGGGTTATACCACTGCTCACGTAAGATGATGGTCAGATCCACAGCAGGTTAATTCCTATCTGTGATCAGGAATACACGTGATTATGTAGTTGTATAAGGAGCATTAATTAAATACTTGAGGGAGTGCATAGAAGGTGCCTAAAAGGGCCTTCATTCCAGTGACTCTAATTCCAAATAACTGAACTATAATTCACTTCACTGTAGTTAGAATTACTTTAACACAAAACTAAAAGCAATACAGGTCTCACTGCAGGTATACTGCAAAATAAAGGTCATATAAATGACAGATGGGGATTACAAAGGAAAAATATGTACCTGGAATCCAACACAATTGAAGAACTTATAGTAATCTGTATAATAGCAGATTCTAAAAGATTTTGTGAAGAGAAATCTTTCTATCTGGCAATAACTTTCAGTCCAATTTATCCTGTGAGAATTTTCACTTAAATGAACGAATATCACATTGGATGTTCGCCCAGTTTTGACAGAAAACTTATGCTGCTTAATCCATACATCTAAATCCTTGCTTGATTGGCTGATATAAAATCATGGAATTTTATATATTATGATGTTGTTTTCCTTAGGGCTATTTTTTATTAACATTCCTTTAGTATTTTATTATAGGAAAAAACAAGGTTGACATTAAAAGATTTTTGCAATGATTTTATGTTTTCAAAACCATTAAAGGCAAGCTAAGAATGTTCTTAGGGGTTTCTTTCAGCATGTTACTTTCACTATGAAATTTTTGTGGCTTTATTATAACAAATATCTAGTATATGTGAAGGACAACATAAACCTATCCCTATTTTTCTTATGCATGCAATTTCTTGATCCAAATACTGGGACTGACTATGCTATTAAAACCATAGAAGAAAAAATAGATTTTTTAATATTAAGGTGATGGCCTGAATAAAAATGGACATAAGTCAAGTTGTTGGTTGGCTTTCTATAAATACTGAATTTGCATTGTAATGGTTCTCTGTGTATTAGAACATCTATGAAAGGGAGGCAATTGTCTTTTTCTAATTCTAAAGTAAAATTAATGGATGGTACCTGGTTATTCAAATTAGAGAGTAAATCACTTACATCAATACCAGCAGGCAAAACAGGTAGAATATCATCAACATATCTATATCATTTTAAAAGAGTGTAAATGATATTAGGTAAATATCGTTTTTCAAAGAATTCCACATACAAGTTTGAGAGGAGTGGGGATAAAGGGTTGCCCATTGCCATATCAAATATTTGTTGGTAAAATTCATCATTGAATATAAACTTATGAAAAAATATTGCCTCCCTTTCTTAGAGGTTTTATACACAGAGAACCATTTCAATGCAAATTCAGTATTCATAGGAAACCAACCAGTAACTTAGCTTATGTCCATTTTTATTCAGGACATCACCTTAATATCAAAATATCATTTTTTTCGTCTATGTTTTTAATTGCATTGCACATCGTCAGTCCCCAATATTCGGATCAAGAAATCGAATACATAAGAAATAAAATCACCATAAGGAAAACAGCAACATAATATATAAAATTCCATGCTTGGACTGCCCTTTTTTTTATATCAGCCAATCAAGCAAGGATTTGGATGTACGGATTAAGCAGCATAAGTATTCTGTCAAAACTGAGCAAACATCCAATGCTCTATTCATTCAATCAAGTGAAAACTCTCACAGGATAAACTGGACTGAAAGCTTAGTTATTGCCAGATCGAAAGATTTCTCTTCACGAAATCTTTTAGAATCTGCTATTATACAGCTTTCTTCCTGTTGTAATTTCAATCCTAGCCCTGGAATGCGTTATTTAGACCCATGTACAGCATGAGTAAAATGTTCAAGAACGACCTAAAAGATAAAATCACTGATTTAATTAAAAATTAATTACCTTATGTATATTCTCTATGCATTTGCATGTTTTATATATATATATATATATATATATATATATATATATATATATATATATATATATATATATATATATATATATATATATATATAAATATATATATATATATATATATATATATATATATATATATATATATATATATATATATATATATATATATATATATATATATATATATATATATATATATATATATATATATACATATATATATTTGTAAAAATGTTCATCTTGTAAAAATTTTTATCGTTTACCAAAATGGGAATTATTGAATTGTACTTTTATAATATTTTTGTTGGTCAGTCACCTTCCTTGTACAATCTTTTAATTGTCCTGTCTCTGCTTCTAAGCCACTGAGCCTAATCCTCTGTAAAATCTCTTAAATATTAACACTGTTTTGGTAGGTCTGCTAATTCCTCAATTGTGTTGGATTTCAGGTACATATTTTTCCTTTGTAATCCCCATCTGTCATTTATATGACCTTTCTTTGTAAACTTATTTTTATATTTCTTCAGTCTGCTTTAAAGATCTATAAGTCGAACGGCCTCGTAGCACTATATTGTTTCTCTTTCCTTCGAAGATTTTGTCTTATATATATATATATATATATATATATATATATATATATATATATATATATATATATATATATATATATATATATATATATATATACACACACACACACATATATATATATATATATATATATATATATATATATATATATATATATATATATATATATATATATATATATATATATGTGTGTGTGTGTGTGTGTGTGTGTGTGTGTGTGCATATACTGCATATGTATGTGTATATACTATATATGTATCTATAATATAAATATATATATATGTATGTATATATGTATGTATGTTGTTCGTTTTCAAGTATAATAGCGAAGTTGCAGTGTATTAGTTTCTTACTTATGTTCTCAGTTTTCCTTATTATCTTGGTCTGTCCCTCACGTAACTGATGGAGTAAAGCACCGAAATTCATTTTGATGGGAAGATCTTAGATTATATTACACGAACTACATTAACGGTGTTTATAAGACAGACGAGAAGGAACTTCGAGATATTGTAGGACGTGGAATAATACCGATGGAGGAAAACACTAAAAATTATCCCCAGATGTGATGTAAGAGCTTTAGAACTGCCAACTTAATCATAAAGAATAACTCTCACAACAAGAAGCGCTCTCTTGATAGGTGTAACGTAGTACATAAGCAAGCATGTCCAATTGCAAACTGCAAATTGCGACACATTACTTATATTGGAAACCAACGCAATCATTCTAATTCCGATCTTGAAAGGAGAAGAAATACTGCTGAGTTAAAATGCGTCGTCGATGTTGGAATTATATGAAAATAGTTTAGTTTTCTTAATTTTTAAATATTTTGTCTTGTCTTATCCTGATATTGATAATTTTGTATTCTATATTTTACTCATACATTTTACGTGTGTAGAAAGTATATTTATTAATTTTACATATACTATTTGAATGCTCTTGAACGGTTCTTTGTTGATCATCTATTTGCAGCTATTTACTATTCATCTGGCTGTTTCCAAGTGTGTAAATACCTGAATAGCCATTCTTGGAGATTGTTGACAGGTCAGTTGTAAACAAGTTTGAAACCTATGTGTTTCAACTGTTAATTTT
>NC_089790.1:38066706-38089206 GCF_040412425.1 Macrobrachium rosenbergii
TTACGTGAATTTTGATGATTATTTATGATAATTATTAATGTAAATTTTTACTTACCTCGATAAAATCAATTTTGAAAACTTATATTGATAGTACTACATTCCTCCCTTTCCTTTCTCCAGTGGTGTTACAAAGAGACTTACCAACTAGCATGCAAATTATTCAACTTCTTCACAGTCCTTCCTTTGTACATCTCGACCTTCTGGAGAAGCTTGTTCTCGATTTTTTCTACGCTTTTTTTTTGCTAGTTTTGCATATCTAGAGATTATATTTGAATGAGGAACATGAATCTTGGGTCATTTTAATACTTCACAATAATGTTTTAGAATTTGGATTTTTTCTTGAGATAATGTCAGTAGTGATACTTGGGTTTGCTGAATACTCAATACCTAAGGTTCAATGAGGATCAGGACCTGAAATTAGCACGGAAGGTTGAATAGAGCTGAAAATTTATATATCTTGGTTCAACATTTGATGGTAATGGAAAATTGGACATAGAAATAACACACAGAGAGCAGGCTGGGTGGGAAAATTGGAGAAAGATGTCAGGTGTCTTGTGTGACCACAGAATCAACATATGGCTGGTAAGGAGAGCAAAAGAGAAGAAATTGGATGTGGTAGAGATGAAAATGCAGAGTTGAATATGTGGAGTAAAAAAAAATTGATGGAATGAAGAATGAAATAATAAGAGGAACTGCAATAATGGTAGAACTATCAAACAAGGTCCAGTAAGGAAGACTGCAGTGGTATGACCATGTGATGAGAAGGGAGGAGACATGTGTGAGGAAGAGCGTGATGCAGAAGGAGGCGATGGGTGGGAGAGCGAGAGGAAGACCAAAGCAAAGGTGGATGGATGTTGATAAAAAAGACCTGGGAAACAAACAACTGTCAGAGGATGAAGAAGAACTTTGGTGAGTATACCAATAAAGCTGTTTGGTAGGATTATTAATGAGAAGGCACAACAGATTCAGGAGGTCTGATGAAAGAAGAGCAGATGGGGTTTATAGAAGAAATAAGATGTGTGGATCAAGTGAAAAAGTTATAAGAAAAGTTCCAAAATTAAGGGAATAAGTTGTCAAGGGTATGCATGGGCCTGGAAATAGCATATGATGGAAGTGAATGAGAAGCAGTGTGCAGGGTGTAGAGAGTGATTCATATAGAGGGTATATTGTTGAAAGTGATAAAAATTTTTTTATAATGGAAAAGAAACATTTGTTAAAGTTTGTAGGCAGGAGAATTGTTACTAGGACAAAAGTGTATTATGTCTCCACTACTATTTGGTGTTCTTAGGGTGGAATGAATCAATAAATCAAAGCTAGGACAACAGATGTAGGTGCCCAGTTTTGAAATAAGAAAATAGGTCATGCATGTAGTATAGAATGACTAATATTTGCAGATAACACATTAAAGATTTGAGGTAGTGAAGAGAGATTGCAGAGATTGGTCTCTGAGAATGAACAATGTTTGCAAGAGATGAAGGTTGAGAGTAAATATGAGATGAGTAAGGTTATTGGCATAAATGGGAATAAGGGAGATGGAACAGTGAATGCTATGACAGATGATGAGAGAAAAGAAGCAGTATTTATAGCAGATAATAGTTGGATGAGGAAAAGTGGTTGTGGGCAAGCCAAGAAAAGTAGCAGGATATATACAGAAAGTGTACCTAAGAAACCTACAGTTAGACTGTATGAAGGGGTTGCTGAACCAACTCTCCTGTATGGAAACGAAGTGTGGATGCTAAATGCAAATGAAGGAAAGAAGTTAGATGCTGTGGAGATGAATTAGTAACATAATATTTTGGATACTGGAAGTAATAAAGAAAGTGAGAACTGTGGGGCTATGTAGAAACCGTGATAAAAAGGATAGCATAGGTGAAATGAGGAAACAGAGTCTTTTGATGTGATTCAGATATGTGGAAAGAATGAATGAGGAAAGGTTGCCAAAATGAGTATACAATCTGGAAATTCTGGTAGGAAGCTGCAGAATGAGACTGGTACTATAATATGGTGGAAAAGGGATGTTGGAAAGGAGGGCACCTCAGTATCCAAGAGTGTACAGTACTTAGAATGGTAACTCATTAATATTCACCTCCAAAATTATGTATTATCATTAGTATTTCTTTTTTAATTTATTTATTTATTTTGGTCTATCACAGTCATCCTATTTGACTGGGTGGTTTTTATAGTGTGGGGTTCCGGGTTGCATTCTGCCTCCTTAGGAGTCCATCACTTTTCTCACTACGTGAGCTGTTTCTAGTAGCAGATTTCTGCATGAGTCCTGGAGCTACTTCGGCATCCAGTTTTTCCAGGTTCCTTTTCAGGGATCTTGGGATCATGCCTAGTTTTTCTATGATTATGGGTACAATTTCCACTGGCATATCCCATATCCTTCTTATTTCGATTTTCAGGTCTTGACACTTATCAATTTTTCTCTTTCTTTATCATCTACTCTGGTGTGCCATGGTATTGCGACATCAGTGAGTGACACTTTCTTCTTGATTTGTCAATCAACATCACGTCTGGTCTATTGGCACGTATCACTCTATCTATTCTGAAGCCATAGTCCCAGAGGATCTATCACTCCCTCAGGTTGGTGTTCGTACCACTTATTACTGCAAGCTAGCTGGTGTTTCTTGCACAGGCTCCAGTGGCAGACTTTTGCTACTGAATCATGCCTCTTTTTGTACTGGTTCTGTGCAAGTGCTGGACATTCGCTTGTTATGTGGTTATGGTCTCGTCTTTCATATTGCACTTCCTGCATATGGATGAGATGTTATTTCCGTCTATTGTTCTTTGGACATATCTGGTTCTTAGGGCCTGATCTTGTGCTGCTATTAGCATTCCTTCTGTTTCCTTCTTTGAGATCTCCCCTCTGTAGCCATTGCCATGTTTCATCGCTGGCCAGTTCTTTTGTCTGTCTCATGTACTGTCCATGCATTGGTTTGTTGTGCCATTCCTCTGTTCTGTTTTTCATTCTCCTGTCTCTGTATATTTCTGGGTCTTTGTCTACTTTTATTAGTCCTTCTTCCCATGCACTCCTTAGCCACTCGTCTTCATTATTGCCCCAGTGCTCTTCTCTCAATGTTGATGCAGCCCTCTATGCTTAGTAGCCCTCTCCCCTCTTCCTTTTGTGTTATGTATAGTCTGTCTGTATTTGCTCTTGGGTGTAGTGCTTTGTGTATTGCCATGTGTTTTCTAGTTTTCTGGTCTATGCTGCGAAGTTCAGCCTTCGTCCTCTCCACTACTCCTGAGCTGCATCTGATTACTGGTACTGCCCATGTGTTTATGGCTTTCGTCATGTTTCTGTCATATATTCTTTCCTGATTGTATGCTTCATCTCTTGATGTTTTATATCCTCTCCTTCTGTTATTCATAGGTATTTGTATCTTGTCTCGTCTATGTATTTGATGCTATTCCTGTCTGGTATCTTTATCCCTTCAGTCCTTGTTACTTTGCCTTTTTGGATTTTGGCCAAGACACATTTTTCTATTCCAAACTCCATCCTGGTGTCCCCAGATACAATCCTTACAGTCTGGATTAGGGTATCTATTTCTTTGATGCTCTTACCATACAGCTTGATGTCATCCATGAACATCAGATGGTTAATTCTGTTGCCTCCTTTCTTGAGTTGGTAACCAGCATCCATCTTCTGCAGTACTTTTGTCATGGGAATCATGGCTACTACGAAGAGTAGAGGGGACAGTGAGTCGCCTTGAAAGATCCCTCTCCTGATATTAACCTCTGCTTATCTTATCCCAGAGCTTGTAAGTACTATATTCCAGTTGTGCATTGTATTTTTAAGGAAGCTGATGGTGTTTTCCTCTGCCTCATATATTTTCAGACATTCTATTAGCCACTTGTGCAGTATCATGTCGAAGGCTTTCTTGTGATCAATCCATGCCATGCTTAGGTTGGTTCTCCTTCTCTTACTATTCTTCATTTCCATTTTGTCTATTAGGAGCTGATCTTTTGTGCCCCTACACTTCCTTCTGCAGCCTTTCTGTTGGTGGGGGATGGTGTTTGTATCCTCTAGGTAGTTGCACAGCCTTTCGCTGATGATACCTGTTAGTAATGTCCACATTATTGGTAGGCAAGTGATAAGCCTGTAGTTACTTGCTATATTTCCCTTGTTCTTGTCTTTCTGTACGAAGGATGTTCTCCTGTGGTCATCCATTTTGGCTCATGGTGGTTTGTGATACATTGCTGGAATTGTTCTGCTATTCATGGATGTAGGGCCTTGAGGCTTTTGAGCCAGTATCCATGGACTTCATCGGGACCTGGGGCTTTCTAGTTGGGTATTTTCTTCAGTTGGTGTCTGACTGTGTCTGTCGTGATCTCGGTGAATCTTTGTTTTATTCCCCCCATTTCTTCTGCTTTGATTTCCTGGAGCTATGTTGCATGTTTGTTGTGACATACCGGATTGCTCCATACGTTTTCCCAGAGTCTCTTACTTGGTTTGGCTTCAGGAATTTCCTGGTGGTTGTCTTCCCCTCTTAGTTGGCTGTATAGTCTTTTCTGGTTGGCTGCAAAGAGTTTGTTCTGTTGGTATCCTTTATTCCTGTTTATGTATAGTTGGATCTTATGTGCTTTGGCTTTAAGCCTCTGTCTTATATCTTCCATTGTGTCCTTTAGTCCCTTCCCCTGTTTTCTTGCTTCTTAGCCTCTTTTCTGCCATCTCTTTCAGTTTACTCAGGTCAGATCTCATTGCCATGATTTGTTTTTCCAGGTGCCTTTTCCAAGGCAGTTGCTGTTTTGGTTTCTGTTAGGTTGGTTGTGATGTTGGTGTTGGTGTTTGTATCCCCATGAGTTCTACTACTAGTCTTGCTCCTGCATATGCCAGGTTATTTGTTTCTTTGATACTGGTGGTGTGGATTAGTCTCATTATTTCATTAACTTCATCCACTGTTTTTTCCTTAGTTTCTTTGTGTTCTTCGGTGTTTCATCGGCGCCATTGTTTAGTAGCATCTTTTGTTCTTTCATCATCATCTCTTAGTTCATCTTCACTGTTGCTGGATGTTATTTCCACCATTCCAGTTCCTCCCTTTCATCTGTCGGTGTTTCCAGTTCTTTTTCCATTCCTGTCACTTTCTTTGTTCTGTTTGATCATCTCTTTGCAGATTCATCTTCTTCTGTCCTTCGTTGCTGGATGTTATTTCTCTTTCCAGTTCCATCTCTTTCTGGTTTTACTGGAGCTCCAGTTCTGGTTTGGTTACTTTATTGTTCCTTACTTGGTCTGCCTAGCCTTTGTTCTGTTTGATACCTGGCTACCGGATGTTCTGTTGCCATTCTATTTGTTGATTGTTGTCTTATTCTTTCCTTTCTTTCTCATTGCTGGTTTCGCTTATTTTCTTCTCGAGAATTGTCCATTTCTTTACTTCTGGTTTGCCTCTCCCAAGGAATCAACCAGTCCATCGAATGAATGGCCAAATGTTGCTACCAGTCTGCCACTAAACTTCTCTGCGCCCATTATTATTATTGAACATTATTATTATGAAACATGTCGATTTAGGTAGATGAACACTATTCTTGAACCCAGACGCTCGATTTCTGATTGAATATTGTAATAAATTCAATAT
This sequence comes from Macrobrachium rosenbergii, assembly GCF_040412425.1. Lineage (NCBI taxonomy): Eukaryota > Metazoa > Arthropoda > Malacostraca > Decapoda > Palaemonidae > Macrobrachium > Macrobrachium rosenbergii. Next base: position 38,072,280 of record NC_089790.1, read on the forward strand.
CCCAAAGAATATCCGTTCACATTAGAAAGCATTAACAACATAATGAAGAATCGAGATCATTATTAAAAGTTACTAAATTAAGAAATTAATAAGTAAAAAGATTAAAATGTGAGTAAATTATTAAAATACAGGAGAATTGTTTTAGAAATGCAAGATCTTCACTTAAACTATATTCCAAGATATCCTCAGTGAAAAGTTCTACAATCAACGGTGTGAAGAATAAAGGACCTCTTTAAAGTTCGAAGAAGCATATTTACTGCATATTAGTGCTGCTATTCAGCAAACCTGGTTGCTCTCGGCAGGAAAAGAGGGGATAAGGGATCAGTTGTGAATGTGAATGATCTCGGTTAAAATACACCTTATGAAAAATTTACAAACATTGATCATCCGTCGATGGTCAAGTCATAACCTGCTAATATTAGTGAAACCTCAACACGAAAAGCACTATCTAAAGAAGATAAATCTCTGGCAGAGGCCGAAATTAACAGTATTCTAGTAAAGAAAGGGCAAATGACCTAAACAGGTTGCACTGATTTTGAAACAATACCTAACTTTATGGAGCATTTGGTGACACTTTCAAGATGTTTCTCAAAATAAGATGTAAGGTTACAGAATAGTTAAATTTCAGACTCAGCAGAATCCCATCCGCCTGAAGGGGAGGATTCTGCTAATCAGTAGTATTTTCGTTTTACTGGAAGTTCCAATTCAGCAATCTGGCCCCTGTCACTATAGCTCATTTTTTCATAAGAAAGAACTACACCCATAAGCGTTGCATCATCGGAATACTGAACGATCTTGTTTTCCTGGACAAAAACCACATAAAGGACACTCTGGAACTCTAAAAATAACAGTGGACCCAGAACACTACCCGGTGGAACTCCAGACACAATGGTTCGCTAAAGATCCGATTAACAGCAATCTGCTGCTGCCTGCCAGTAAGGAAAAAAGCCACGGTGTACGACATATCAATTTGCATATCTTTTAAATAACTATATTTAATAAAAAATTATATATATATAAAACAAGAAAATTACACCAGGGGGTTGGTGATCAAACAAGATCTTTCATGCATATTGAACTCATTGTCAAAACGCAAATAAAGAATCAGCTTTAAAATGGATTGTTCAATTGTACCTGAAAAATTTTTTACAAAAACATTGTGAATCATCACCTAATAAATCATCTATCTTTATTCTGCAGGTAGTGATTTATGAACACTCATTTCTAGCGTAAGCCTAATGGTTCTAATAGCACTAATTTTAACATTAAAACATAATTTTAATTTCAAATATATAAAACTTTCATTTTCTTTTGAATTACCAACCTATTCATTTTACGATTCCAAAGTGTATATATATATATCCATTGTCAAATATATTGTTATCCGATATATATCATTGTATATATATATATATATATATATATATATATATATATATATATATATATATATATGTGTGTGTGTGTGTGTGTGTGTGTGTGTGTGTGTGCGTGCACGTGCGTTTGTTTTTATCGTCAAAATATATAAGCTATCAAAGGAATCCAATATTCCTGAAAATAAGTATAAAATTATTTGCTAAATTTCAAGTAAGACCCGTTATCAGGTAAATGAAGGTCCTACCCTGCCTCTTTATCTTCTTTTACTTTTGTCCTTAAGGAATAAGGGTCTCGTGTTATGAACAGAAATGCTGCAGTCACTTTAAATGTTTTCCCTATATTTGCTGCCTTTTCTCCAGTTTATTGACCCTGCCGCTAGTGGAACCAGTGGAACTTCGCCGGGATACCGATTAGGGACAAGAACTTACCTTCTAGTTTAATATTTTGGGTTTTTCGGTCTCGACCATTTCCGTCTCTGCTTATGGATATCTCTCCCCTTCATCGCTCGTGCTTCTTGTCCTTTCTTCCGTTTACTGTTTCCTTCTAACCTGTTCTGGTGCTGATCCTTTCCTTTATTACGGTATCTATTCACAAATGTTTCACTTCTGGCTTTTATGTTTTTGTTATTCATTTTCATTTCTCAGTCCCGATCATTTCCCCTTGTCCTTATATTGACCATGTTTCTTGTGCTGGTCCTTTCCGACATCGCTCGCTAATTACTCAATATCTCCCGTGTCTCCTTCGCCAGTTGCTTCTATTTTCTAATTTTTGACATTGACTTTTCCCTTATTTGTTTCTGTTTATTTCTCTCTCGGTCCTAACGATCTCTGTTAATGGATTCGTTCCTGATCCTTTATCTGAATTTTCTTTTATCGCATTTACTTGTGGCCATTTTTCTGGGTTTTTATTTCCTCTTCTCCACCATTCTTTAAATAATCCATTACTTTTGATGATTTATAGCCAAAATAAATGCGTTGAATGATCACAGTAACTTTTACCTTTCATAGATTTACTAATATTCACACTTTTCTCTGACATTTTCTTTCGATGTTTCATCTTATTCTCTTTTCAGTGTAGATCCTTTCCCGTATGTTTACTTGAACCCTTTTTGTCCTATTTTCCCATTTAGTTTTATAACGGTTATGTTAATTTCTTTCAATCTATTTAATTATCTTTTCCTTTCCTATTACACTGTAACCTTTTTATTCTTTTACTTTCAGTCTTTGCAAACTTTTAGCTCACCTATTTCATTTTTTTAAAATAATTATATTTGTATTTTTCATTCTGGTCTTATACCCGGAAATTTGCTTTTATTTCAATTCTATCTTTTGATATATAAGCTTGAAGAATTTGTAAAATTTTAGAATGAATATTTTCGAAATCTGTTCTTCTACATTTCTGTCTTCTATCCTTATCTGAATGATTATTCGTATGTTCAACTGTATATATTTAACTTTTCCTGATAACAGCGATATTCACCCATTTCTTAATTCAATAAATATTCATTATCAGAAAATTTCATTTTTAGTAGTAAATGAAATCTTAGAAGGTACTTATTTTCTAATGGTGGTATTCAGGCTCAGTGATTACTACAGTTAACTGCATACAGAAATCAAGGGTATCACATCAGTAAATGCAGTTACGAAATGAATTGAAAGTTATTTACGATAACTGATACAGCGTTGTCCCATTAAAGTTTTACGTAAAGACAGAAAACTAATTTTGTTCCTGTAATTTTGGCGTTTTTTTTTTCCTTCACTTGTTTTTTTTTTTTTTTTTGCTGTTGTTATTTTAAGTTTGTTATTGTTAAGGTCATCACTCATAGGTTAGGTAAGATAGAGTTTAATTTTCTCTTTTCTACCTCAAAGTCCATAACGGCTTTTTCGTTTCGAAAATTCCCTTCGTTAATTCTTTGTATCGCTTTCGGGAACACCCACCTTTCCGAGTTACTGGATATTCTAGTACCCTAGTTAATCAACTTCAGTCATTTCTGATACGAACATATACTTCAATATGTGCAGTTGAAATATGAACTCAAACAAAAAGAGAAATTTAAGTGTTGAAAGACACTGTTCATATTTAGTCAGGTGAGAGAAAAAAAAGCAATAGCATAGGACGACAAGGAGATCAGCCAAAACCGTCTTTCACGCCATTATGTGCTTTTGCAAGTTGTGTCGCAACTGCTGATAACTGACCGATCTGCAAACTGGCTTTCAAACAACAATGATCATAGCCACCTTTCTTCTCGACTACCGCTGCCGTGTAGCAGTTGAAAACCACTGAAGGTACAGTCTATCGGGGTAAGCACAGTAGTACTAAAATTACAAAAGGCCTTTCAAGTGTAGCATTGTAGAGGAGGCCAGTGGACGCCTTGTTGCATACGTTCGCGCGCATGTGTGTGTGTGTGTATGTGTGTGCGTGTGTGTGTGTGTGTGTGTGTTCCCTTGCGATTCTCTGTTCCCTGAGCGGTCGGTGGGGGTCATCAGGACGGACATTGCCTCAAGGGAGAGAGTGGAGTTGCCACTATTGCCTTCTTGTTCTCCCTTGGAAGTAAGCTTGGCCAGCTAACTTTCATCTCTCTCTCTCTCTCTCTCTCTCTCTCTCTCTCTCTCTCTCTCTCTCTCTCTCTCTCTCTCTCTGTGGTAATTTAGGTAAGGTATTTGCGAAGGTGTCCTCTGATCTCTCTCTCTACCGTTTTGTTATTAGATTTTCTTAGTTTTTTAGGGATACCCAATTTAATCTGTCTAAGGGCACAATTTTCTTTATTCATCATAAAAAAATGCTAAAATCAGTCGAGTGATGCAAGTCATAAAAATACAGTTGTTATAAAGACTCTATAGAGGCAAAATGTGCAATATAACGGAACTATGAAGTTTAAAAACTTTTCAAAACTAAAGGAAAAAAGAAAAGGAGAGAGAGAGAGAGAGAGAGAGAGAGAGAGAGAGAGAGAGAGAGAGAGAGAGAGAGAGAGAGAATGAGCATGGGAATTAGTGTGGTATGACCGGGCTGAAGCGGCAAGAAACCAAGAGAAAGTAAAAAGTCTGTTTCACCATCTCCACTTCTATTCGACAATCTCTTTCTTTCCTTCATTTCTCCGCCAGTTTCACTTCTCAGTCAACGATAAAAATGATCAAAATAAATGGCAATTAAATTTTCCTACAATTAGATATTTTTACCATGTACTCATTTCATAGGATTTTGATACTTTTCATCACGTTGGCTTTTTTATTAAGGCTTTTGTTAATCATTAACTGGTGCCATTGATATTCAAGATTAATCATTCCATTATATTAAATTGATATTCAAGATATATATATAAAAAAATATATATTTATATATATATATATATATATATATATAAAATCAACAAAGAAGCGTTCCATTATCCCAATACATGTGATTCCAAATCTGCTGTCGGTTCTTGGGTGCATCACATGTAAAATCAGAGTGAAACACATCTCCCAAATACATTCTCTGAGCTTCCCAAATAGAGATTAACTTCCACCTTTTCTTTCTCTCCCTGTCCTTGACTGATTAATCCATCTTCTACTGTATACCTCTACCCGATCTTGTCTTCTGTCCCACAACTGCACTTCAAACAATCATTTTCACTAAACCCATTATTTTATTATCCCACCATCATCTCTTTCATTCCTCCTTCCAACGCATCTGTATTCATATATACTCTATCTGACTTATGATGCCATCCTTGAAATTTGCATACGCTTCATAAACACCTTGCACTTTGTATTCTCTTTTGTCTAATTTACTAGTTATGGTTACAATCGCAGCTGCATTCCGAACCCCTCCTCTCCACCTAAAACTACGTTCTGCTTTCACGTTTCCTTACCTTGGTACTAATCAGATATACCTTAAGCTATTTTCATCACACCATTGTATCCACCAACTTACATTTCCGTCTACTCTGTACGATCACATTAAATAATCAAATGTTTTCTTCTAAATTTTCCCTTTCCTTTGTACATCTATGAAATGTTCTCCTTAAACCTTATATTGTTAACATTCAAGCTCCTTTCAGAATACATTTCCTTTAGCTTCTTTCGGTTTTCATTAACTTTAAATTCTCAAAACATATCGACAACCACAGTTATTTTTTATCTCTTGCCTTTGCCTTTAAACTGACTGACTGCCAGTTGCATAACATGCGATCTACTAATGACGTAGTGAAATAACAATATTCAAGTGGCACATAAAAAAGCTTTATAGTGATGACTTTATTTTTACCTATGCCCTTTTATATCGATGTAGGGCTAAATGTAAAATCTATGAATATGATCTATATAAGATCTATGAATAAGTCCTAAGACACGATTATTACAGTGCCATAATATTCCTGTTTGAAGCAAATTTCTGGTCTATTATGTTTTGAACTATTCTGTTTCATATAGGCTATCTCTACAGAGTGATGATGAAATTTATGTAAATTTTTAGAATTTGTATCAATTTTATAAGTTATATATTAATTGTGCTTCTTTCAGAATACACATATTAAATTCACCACCGGACTAATTATCACCTTTTGTGGCTATTGTAATACTGAACCTATAATACTTTGTGTTTATCTATACACACAGTGCATATATATATATATATATATATATATATATATATATATATATATATATATATATATATATATATGTCATGTTTTTACATTCCTCCCTCTTAGCCAGCCAAAAATAATTTGAATTCTAATTAAAAGAGCTTCTCATTTGAATGTTAGGCCAAAACAGCATGGCAGACAAGGTAGGTGGATGCTTGTTTGGAACCAAGAAAGCATTCCTCTCCACACCTGACTGGAAATCAGGACAATAGACCCCCTCTTCACACCCCCTGCCAAAGAACACTCCTAGATTTCCCCTCATTTTGGGGTAGCGAGAGCGATGTGGGTTTTAGGGAAGGTTATAATCATTAGAGGCATAGGCCTCTTGAAGGGAAGTCTGCAAATTTAATCTTTAGGTCCTTAGACTATAAGGCTTCTTTTCCCTTGACCTTGTTACTGGCTTAAGGACTTGCTTTCAGATTTGCCCAGCTCGCATACATACAAACACGCCAAGTTCCCCATGAAAACAACACGAGAGGGCAGAGAGATACGCTCTGGCTTTCCTGAGGAGAGGCAGAACATTTCCCTCTCAATCCGGATTGGTGACAGATGATGCTCATTCTGCAAGTTCGACGTCTTATACAGGAGCCCATATAAGCCTGTAAGGTCCCCTGAAACTCGTTCTCCTCCGCTCCGTTTTCTGTAAGGGACCTTCCAGCCTTCACCTTGAAGGCTCCGCGACCGAGGTCGTCCGGGTCGCGGTCATCGGAAGTGTTCTGCTGTTGATTTATGTAAAAACAAGGCCAGTCGGCATTAATAACTTATTATTATTTATTGTAACATTTGTCTGGCAGGTCATATTCCATGCCTTAGATTTAGTTCTTAAGGTTGTATATTTGTATCTGTATGATTGGTTGACCCAGGTCACACATCTGCCCTTTATGCACTGGGCCTTCATGCAGATATGGCTGCAGTCCTTTTTAGAAAGTTGTATATGTTTTTTTGTTAATAAATCAGTTTCATTGTTCCTGTTATCTTATTTTTGGACAACCTTACATTGGTGACCCAAGGAGTATTTCTCCGAGCCATTAACGGACTAACTACGGCGCTTAGTTTTGGCTCGGATGAAAACTTCACGCCTAACGGACTTGATACGGCGCCCACTGGCGTTCATGCGTTCGACTCTCGTCGGTAGGTCTCCGCACCATTAGCGGACTAATTACGGCGTACTCCTTGTACGTTTTGGTGCTCGAGACATTGATAAGGTTGAACAAAAACAAACATGACAGACAGATCTATTACACTCGGTCCCTCGGTAGCTGACGCATCAGGAGACATCCTGCCTCACTCGCTCCTGCGTACCTCACGCCAGGGCTTCCACACCTACCCCCGCGAACCTGTCCGTCTCCGATCTTGCCTGTTCCGCGCCGCGTGCACCAGAGCAGCTGAAGGTCGCCCGACCGTCCGACTCCCCCGCCACCGGGACGACCCTGAGGGATGGTTCTACAGGGTAGAAGGGAACTTCCGAGTGCCGGTCTGACGGATGCTGTCCTCCAGGCCGATATTGCCATCAATGCCCTGCCCGAGGAAATCTATAAGAAGGTTGCGACGTGGCTCCGCTCCCTGGGGACCCAGTAACGTTCCTCCGGCTTAAAGATAAGCTCCTCGAGACCTGCACAGCGTCGGCCTCCGAGAGGGCATCCCGCCTGATGGACCTTGCCTCAACCCCAGGAGAGACGGGGACCCCAGGGACATAATGAACGCCATCGAGGACCTCCTCTACCTCCCCGACACGGACAGCTACGGCCTGCGGAGACAGGTCGACCTGTCAACAGAAATCTTCCTGCGTCAGCTACGCCCAGAGGTCCGATCCCAGATCCCGGACCCTTCAGCCTGCCCCGGGACATCCTCGCCGAGACTGCGCACCGCCCTGACGGAGGTTGTACGTGGCGACCAGGAGACTACAGCTGCAGTGTCCTCCACCAACGCCATCCTTCTTCAAGAAGTCCCTGAAGATCCCATCTGCGCTGTCATCAAGAAAAAGCCACCCCACCACCGCAAAGAAGAGGTACCTGGCATTTGTCACTTCCACAAGAAGTTCGGCAAATACGCCAAGTTATGCCGGCCCCCCTGCTCATTCACACATCCAAAAAACGGGCCGGGAGGCGGCCTGCCCAACGGGCCGGGAGGCAGCCTGCCCGGCAGGCCGCCCGCACCTACGCAGCAGCAGTACTTCAGGGGCCACGGAAACCCTCGTCAGTAGGTTTCTACGTCAGGCCACCTCCGGCAAGATGATGTTGGTGGACACCGGGGCCATCCGCTCAGTCTTTCCACCCTCAGGAGAAGACCTCCGGCGCCTGCCGGACGCGACAACCTACCTGACGGCAGCGAACGGGTCCCCCATCCCCTCCTACGGAACCAGGCCTCTTTCGGTCTCCATCCTTGGGAGGAACTTCAACTGGGAGTTCATCATTGCCGACGTGAGAACCCCGCTTCTGGGGCGGACTTCCCTCGCCCACTACGACCTAGCAGTGGACGGGGTCGGAAGCGCCTCATCGATATGGGGACCTGTCAGGCCCTGCCCTATCCACCGGCCCTGTGAGACCACCCTCTGCTCCGTAGGGATTCCACCAGTACGGCGCCCCCTGAAGGAGTTCCTGGAGTGTTCAAGCCAGAACTCCGCCTGACGCCTGGGACCCCTGCGGCTACACGGTATCTACCATCACATATCGACGAAGGGCCCCTGTCTCACGCCAAGTTCCGACGACTTCCCCAGCAGCAGCTTCAGGAGGCGAAGAAGGCCTTCGCAGAGATGGAAAGGATGGGGATCTGCAGGAAGGCCTCCAGCCCTGGGCCTCCCCCACACATGGTGAAGAAGGCCGACGGCACCTGGAGACCCTGTGGGGACTATCGCCTCTGAACATAGTGACAGAGCCAGACCACTACCCCTGCCGAACATGCAGGACCTGACATCTTCATTCCATGGGGCTAAAATATTCTCCAAAGTGGACCTCCTGAAGTCCTATTTCCAGGTTCCTGTAGCACCAGAAGACATCCCAAAACCGCCATCGTTACACCATTCGGGTCCTTCGTCTCGCATTCTCCACCTTCGGGTTGAGGAACGAGGGGCGACCTTCCAGCGTCTGATGGACAGCATCCTCGGTGATCTGGACTTCGCGTCTGCTATGTAGACGACATACTCATATTCTCCAGGTCACGGGAGGAACACCTTCAGCACCTGCGGCCGTCCTCAAACGACTGAATGACAACGGGCTCGTCGTGCGGTTCGACAAGTGTACCTTCGGGGTGGAGAAAATCGAATTCCTGGGCCACGAAATCTCAACCAAGGGCGTCCACCCCCTGTCTTCTAAGGTCAGGGCCATTGAGAAGTTCCCCACGCCCACATCAATCAAGGCCCTTCAGGAGTTCCTCGGGATGGTGAACTATTACAGGAGATTCATCCCGGGTGTTGCCCACACCATGGCCCCCCTGACGGAGGCCCTGAAGGGACGCCCCAAATCCTTAGTGTGGGGACCAGAATAGGACCGGGCCTTCCACGAAGCGAAGGCATCCCTCGCCAAGGCAGCAACGTTGGCACACCATGACCCCAGTGCCCTCTGCAGCTGACAACAGACGCCAGCAATGTTGCCTGCGGCGCCGTCCTGGAACAGGTAATCCACGGCACACCCCACCCCCTGGCCTTCTTCAGCAAGAAACTTAGTCCCACCGAGGCACGATACAGCACGTTCGACAGGGAGCTCCTCGCCGCTTACGTGGCGGTGAGACACTTCAAGTTCCTCCTGGAGGGGACGCCCTTCATCCTGTGGACAGACCACCAACCCCTGGTCCACGCCTTCACGAAGGCGGGGACGCTTGGTCGGCAAGGCAGCAGAGGCATCTGGCAGCATTGGCGGAGTTCTCCTGTTCCGTCCGTTACATCCCCGGCAAGAGCAACCCAGTAGCAGACGCCCTCTCCAGGATTGAGGTCAACTCCATCCAGCTTGGGATCGATCAAGCCTAAGAGGGTATGTCTGAGTAGCAGTCTTTTGCCAGTACCCCTCTGTTCAGTCTAGTGAAATTCTTCCTTTATTTCTCCAAGATTTCCGCCATTTCATCTCCACTTCTGGCCTTTCCCTTTGTTCCTAAAGACCAACCCACAAAACCATCCCTTGAATTGCCTTGTGTTTAAGTAAAGCATCAAGAACCTTAACAAACTACTCCCTCCATAGTGTTGATTCAGGCCAATTAAGCTAATTAATCAAATCCTCCATGGTGCATTGTTTAGTAACGAGGGAGAACTGATTTTGTGTATAAATGCATGCTAATTCTGGAATTCTCTTCCTGGAGGTTGAATATCCCGGTCCAGTTTCACTAGCCTGTGCCTCAGATCATCTTAAAAGTACTGCCATTACAATAGACATTAACTTCCCTGGTATGCAGTCCGGCGAGCAATAGCCTGTTCCCCCCTTTCCATTGCATGAAAGAGAGCCTAATCATTCAAGACAAAATCAACTCATCAGCGGCTGAGAATTATTGCACAGTTCAAATTTGCATTTTTTTTCCTTATTTGAGTTTACTTGCTGCACAATCAGCCTTTTAGATTACCTCCTTGGTTGTTTTTCTGTAAATAAATTCAATTTAACGTATATTGCTAATCATTTGCCATGGCGACCTTCAAACCACTACTTAAATAATGGTACTACCAAGGTAAGTTACCCATTTTTCCCTTTCATTTTGTAACAGGTTGGTATTCTTGGTTGGCCTTAAGGCAGTAACTTAATATAAACCTCCCGTTCATCACAATGAGGCCCAATCTGTGAAAGTGACGACCTAATGCTCAGGATCCAATAGAATAGCTATAACTAGTGTCGCTAACGGCTAAGAAATAGGAAGGACGAACCAGGAATAAATAATTCATTAATGTAATTAATTCCATTGTTTACAAAGGCACAAAGGCGACTAGAAACAGGGAACAGACAGGTAAAGAGGTTATTATCATTAAGTTTGATTACATTAAGGATATGTAGGGTTAAATAAGACAAGTGATATTAATGCTTCTTTAAAGAAAAACGCATCAAATCTCTTTTCGTTAGAATTCATTCATAACGAGGGCGAAAGCAGCCGATCTTAAGTTAACAATAGAATAGCCTTAGAGGAAATTTTCATCAGCAAACTTTCGAGTGTAGAGAGTAGTTGTGTTGTGTCGCCAGAAGAATGAGTAAGTAGGAGTTAGGAAGTGTATAAGGGAATTACTGCATGTGCTAGCCATGAACAGTTAGCTAGGAGTTTGTTCAAGGACAGTTACAGCAGAGAAAGTGTACAATTCCTCTGTCTGTGATATACATCTAGAATTTACACATAGTTAAAACGCGTGTAGCGGTCTTTGGTATCCTGAAGCCAAGCAAGTACAGGTGCTCTGTTCAATTGGCGCATACGAGGATCATTCCATTGTTGTACCAAGGAAAACATCCCAGCATATATTCAGTAAAGTAAAGACATTGCTAATGTTTAAAGTTAAGGAATTCACTTTTGCATTCAAAACCAGCATTTAGCGAAGAAAGTAGAGATTTTTTGTTTTCCCTCCAACATTCCCCCATTCTCTGTTCGCGTGCGACAAAGCGAGCAAGTGAGGCGATCAGCTGTTCTCACCCACGTGACTTGATCCCACATCTTTTGTTCACGCTGAGCGAAGTTTCATCATTTTTCAACCTTAACATAAAACCTTCACGAAGACTTGAAGCCTTTTGAGGCAATTTACGACTTTACTTACTATCACTTGTCAGGGCAAGAATGCATTAGTAACTTTACACAATTTCCATTAATTCATTTTGTAAAAGGAAGAAACCTTAACTTAACGTAATTTCACAAACATAATTTATTTTCTCTTAAGCACAAGGTAAAGTCACTTTAAAATTTCTAACGTACGTATAAGTGTACCATTACACTGTGCCCTCAGAGAGAGAGAGAGAGAGAGAGAGAGAGAGAGAGAGAGAGAGAGGGAGAGAGAGAGATTTTTTGTTGTTGTTTTGTTTTCCTTCCTTTTAGCGTAACAAAGGGCTTGCACAAATTTATCCACAAGTTGCAAAAACAACCCACGAATCATAATAGCCAAATACAAAGTTTTTTCTTTTGTTTAACCAATCTTCGAACTTCGAAGATCCAACTCCATTATCACTTTATTATACCCAGTGCGCAAAACTTCATAAGCGCTCTTTCCTGTGAATAATATCACATACCTGCTTTTTCCATTTCGTGCTTCAGCTCATATAAATTCTCTTATGCCACTGAGTGCACGGACAACTAATTACTTATACGTTTATCAAATGCCGTGCATGAGTGGGTATTTCTCATTCAAGACTTGAGTATGCCGCAAGTGCCAAATTGCATATTGAGTGACACACCCATATCCTCCCTCTCTGCATGTCAGGGAGAAGGCTTCCTTTCCCCATGTCAGGAAGCAATCTCTAGTTCGTAAAACTAGCCACCCATAGGTGTCACACCCCAGTTTCCCCTTTCCACAGTGCTGCTGATTTGAAGCACTGCCAACCAGGCCAAGTACTGAAGCACTTATCTTTCTTCTTTCCCTTTCCTTCCTCACTGACTTTCTGCCGGAGTCTCTCCTTTCCCTCTTACTCCTTGATTACCTTCTGCCTCAGGCAGAGTGCCATTTCCTTCAGTGCTGTTTCGTGCACTGACATTTTGTATTGCTCCATGGAGCGCACCGGCACCATAGTGCCACCAAACCCAAGTACTTAACCATAAGCCACTGCACCTGTACCTAAGAAACAGTGCCATACAACCAATGTATCTGCCCATAAGGACCGTAGTGCACTCCCATTTCCCAAGTGTTTCCACCCATAAGGAATATTATACCTTTAGGAGCACCCCATTCTACTAGCTTGTCCGCCCATAAGGACGCAGACTTCCTTCAGGAATGCTCCCACAGTGTGACCTTTGCATGACACACTCAACCATAGTGCCACCTCATTAAAAGGGTGCCACACCACTGAAATGCCACCAAATTACAGGACACTTCCTGCAATTGTCACAAACCTTTCCTCCAGGAACATCCAGTCAACCCACTTAGCCACCCTTCCTCACCAGCAACATGACAAGAGAGGAGCACCAAGCCTCCACGAATTTAGTGAAGGAGGCTGGGCTCTCGGGAGCCGGACTCACCAAGTGGATCAAAGAGCAGCTAGCCGAACGAAGGCAGCACAAAGAAGAACAGAGACAGTGAGACGAGGAAAGAGAAGAGAGGAAAAGACAGCAAGAAGCCAAACAGAGGAGAGAGGAAGCCGAATAGAGGCAGCTGGAAGAAGAAAGAGAAGAGAGGGAAAGACAGCGAGGAGCCGAGCAGAGGCAGCTGGAAGAAGAGAGCAGAAAACAGCACGAACTAGCCCTCAAGGACAAGGAGCTAAGCTGGAGAGAGCAAAGAAGGAAGGAGAGCAAGCCCTCCAGGCAAACGAGTTAGCCCTCAAGGAAAAGGAGCTCGAGTTGGAAAGAGCAAGGAAAGAAAGCACAGAAGCTCTAGCATCCCAACAAGCCTCTAGCCCCACTCCTGCTGCCTCAAATGCTCCACTATCAAGGCTTAATGCCCTAGTCCCCAAGTGGACTGAGGAAAAGCCGGAAGCATGGTTGGAAGAGGTCGAGGCTCTCTTCGATAATTTCAACACCACTGAGGCCGAGAGGGCCTTAGTGCTGACCAAACACCTGGAAGGTAAAGCAAAGGCAGCCCTCCACCCGCTGGAGCAGAGTCAATGAGGAGACATGGCCGCAGTCTGTGAGGTCATATTGCCAAGGCATATGAAATAACCCCTGAGAAGTGGAGACAATGGTTCTGAGGTCTGGCCAAGGAAGCCGGCTGACCCTGGACAGAATGGGCCTGTCGCAAGACTCAGGCTGGGACCTGCTGGGTCGACTCTCTGAAATGCATGGCTTTTGAGGACCTGTTCAATAGGACCATGCTGGAAGATCTTTTCCAGTGTGTGCCTGGGCCTCTTGCTGTGTATCTCAGTGATAAGCAGCCACATACTCTCAGGGAAGCCTGCCACTTGGCCGATGTCTGGGAAACATTTAATGTCTCCCACAGCACATTTCAACACCGCATAGTGCCACCCGGATACCTCTCAGGCTCAACGCGCCCAAGGAACGGACCATTTAGCAAACCTCCTGGCACCATCTGCAAGAAGTACGGTCATGCTGAAGCTGAGTGCCACTACAAGGCAGACAACAACCAACGGCAGCCTACCAATAACCGCCACTCCTCCTCTCCTTCTAACTCCACACCACCTTTCCAGCAGACCGTCATTGCTGGGAGATCATCCTATCCCAGGGGACCCTGCCAAGACTGTGGAGCTCCAGGGCACTCTTTGTCCTGGTATCCTGCCTGCTCAAAACATGTGCCCTATCCCAGGCATGTCAACCTGATTACTTCCACCTCCTTCCTGGCTGTGTCGCCAGAGAGGTCTCACACTGAGTGGGTCTGGACTCAGTCCGATTCCATGGCCCCTCTGGGTGGCTCTAGCCCACCAGTGCACCTACCAACTACTGCCGACGCTGACTCGGATATTAGCCTGATTGATTGGGCCAAAGTGCAAGCCAGTGCCACCGTAGACAAGCAAACCAGGTGGACAGTAACCTGGGTAGATGAACAATCCTTGACCGTTCCCACAGTCGAACTCCGGGTGATCACCCCTTGGAGCACCCAAACTCACTGCCTTGGAGTGGTGAAACGTATCCGGCAAGGAGTGGAATTCCTGCTAGGAAGAAACATCCTCTGGGGATGTCCCACACCCTCGCCACTGTGTTGCCTGACTGCCTCCGCCAGTGAGGCCATGCCAAAACTTCCTGAGCAGGACACAGCCTCTGTGACAGCTGTGCCACCGTCAGCCCAACCTTCCGTTCACCCAAGAGAGAACCGGACCCACCAGCATCTAAACCATTCCAGGCCTAGTCTGCGAATCTCACAACAGGATGGCTACCAAAAAACTCCTCCCCAACACGAAGGGATACTACCAAATACCGCTGCAGGACCTGCAACATAAGAGGCCACTCCAAAAGATGGTCAAAGTGTCCCAGCAGCCACCATTTCCACAACCAACCCAAGAGGCTCGGCCCTCTCCCCAAGACAGGAATCTCTGTCGCCTGTCACTCCAGGTACACCGAGGGGTTTTGCACCCCCGGGTCCCTCTTCAGCCTTGTCTGAATCCAGTTCACTGCCAGTGCCACTTGCGAGCACTGGTCAGTGCCAAGCTCCGCTTATCTCAGCCGGAATCTCCATACCAACCTTAATCCCCGTGCCTGGCCCCGAGTTAGTGCCAGTGCTAGATCTAGAACCTGACACGGATCCTCCAACGGGAGAACCACCTAACCTCACAGATCTGGTCATCGCCCATTGTGAGCCTCCGACCCCTGACATTTCTTCTTCCCACTCTCTTTCACCTGCCGAGGATGACCCTCTGGCAGGCCTGGACATTACCTCTTTTCTGGTCGACCAGGAACTGTCCGGTCAGGACGCAGACGCTGGCTCTACTCCCATGACAGTTGTCGCAGCAACCGAAGTAGGAGACCAGCCTGTAGCTACTGAGGCTGCTCCTGATCCTGCTCCTGACGGCGCTCCTGGCCTTTCTCCAGAGTTGGTAACCTCACCACCTCCTAGGAATGCCCTAGCCAGACCTTGGAGGCCCCCGAAGAGGAAGAAGGGGCGGAAGAGATCCAATTAACAAATCAGAGCCACGAGCTCTCCTTGGCATTCGTGCCCAGTTGGCAGAGTGCCACTTCCATCTCAGAGTGATCCTGGCACCTGCCCAGAGAAGGTAGCCTGCATGATCTCTGTCCCCGTAGCATTAACAATTAACCCCTTAGGCATTTGTAACATACTAACCTTTTTCCAGCTAACCTCATTCAAAACCATTCCAGACTCAAACTGATACCTTCCTTAATTGTATACAGTGATTTACCCCTCAGGTTACTCATGTTTAATTGTGTTGCGTGTATTAATCATAAAGCATTGTGTAATTCATAATTCATTGTGTGCCATTAGTCAGTGCCAACTCATTCAGTGCCAGAGTCTTAGGATAGTAGGTTAGGTTAAATATTTACTATGTGCATTTGCCTAGGAGTAGAGTTTTCTGTCATTAGAGACAGTTAGTAGAAGTGTCTAGACCTTTAGATAGGTTAGGCCCATTGTAGTACGTTAGGTAGCCAACTCAGAACCCCTCTTAGCAGTTAGGTAGGTCCATTTAGCTATTGCAGTGCTAAAGCACAACTCATGTAGGGACGCTAGCTGACTGGTTGGCACGAATAGCTTACCTAGCCAAGACCTTCAGGCCCAAAAGCATGCAAATGCCTTTTCAAAGGGAGGATCTATGACATATTTACATTCCTCCCTCTTAGCCAGCCAAAAATAATTTGAATTTCTAATTAAAAAAGCTTCTCATTTGAATGTTAGGCCAAAACAACATGGCGGACAAGGTAGGACAACGCTTGTTTTGAACCAAGAAAGCATTCCTCTCCACACCTAACCGAAAATCAGGACAATAGGCCCCCCTCTTCACACCCCTGCTAAAGAACACTCCTAGATTTCCCCTCAATTTGGGGTAGCAAGAGCGACGTGGGTTTTAGGGAAGGTTATAATCATTAGAGGCATAGGCCTCTTGAAGGGAATGCTGCAAACTTAATCTTTAGGTCCTTAGACTATAAGGCTTCTTTTCCCTTGACCTTGTTACTGGCTTAAGGACTTGCTTTCAGATTTGCCCAGCTCGCGTACATGCAAAAACGCCAAGTGACCCACGAAAACAACATGAGAGGGCAGAGAGAGAAGCTTTGGTTTTCGTGAGGAGATGTAGAACATTTTCCCTCTCAATCTGGACTGGTGACAGATGATGCTCATTCTGCAAGTTCGACATCTTATACAAGAGCCCATATAAGCAGCTGAGAATTATTGCGCAGTTCAAATTTGCATTTTTTTTCCTTATTTGAGTT
>NC_089790.1:38094206-38114206 GCF_040412425.1 Macrobrachium rosenbergii
ACATACGCATATCCCAACACCGGCTTTACGTCCGTCACTGCAAAATAAAATCTCTTTCAACATGGTGACTTCTTCATACGCCATCATGAATTCCCTTGCCATATATTCATCAATTGTACTACCATAGTCTTTCCCTTGGTTTGTTCATGTCTTGCAACAGTTTCATTACAGCCACTAACTCTGCACGCTCTCTTTCATGTCTAAATGCACGCAATCCTGCCATCAACAGTTTTTCTGTTATTAGCCAACCCAAAGCCTTTTATAAATATTGTTACCAGTAACTTTCATATGGAAACATATTCATGCCGAAAGAAGGTTGCGTTTTGCCTACAGCAGGTACATTGAGGATATCTTCGTCTGTGTAGCTGATAGGAAATTTCAGTAAGTTCTCCAAAAAACCTTCATTGAGTAGTCTAGCCCCTACTTTACTTTTGAGCTCAACAGTAATAAGAAACTGCCCTTTTTGTGCGTCCATGTGACCCAGGAAGGAAGCTGGTTCCAGTCATAGTTTATGCCAAATCTACGGATAGAAGCCTCTCCCTTAACGGATATAGCAGATGCCCAAGGAAATACATATATATAACAAAATGACAACAAATGCCAGGAAAGCCATTATTCACTGGTCAGGCTGAGCGGCCATTCCAAGAATCAGTCAACTACGGATATGCAAGAGAGGGTATCCAGTTTAACAAAACTGTGGATAACAGCCCCCGGAGAGGATTCCCTCCTGAGGAAGAACGTGGTCCCCAGATACAAGTGCCATATGGATGAAGGAAGTTTTCATTCTTACACAGTAGGCCTACTATGAAACGCCTTTGCCTACGGAGAGGTGCCATCTATGTCCATGTCATCAGCACCCACCCAGTTAGACCCACAGAAGAGAATATACGTCTAGGATCTGAAATATTAGATAATGCAAAAGATCCTACCTGCCCCAAGTATGCTGAAGAGCTGTATAAACAATATTATAAGTCCCTTTCCTTTCCAACTTGATATATATCATTCTGCCAGGCATTCATAACCAAATAGGAAATGCTACAGTCCGCTCCGAGCTCTACTGTGGCACACCAGTCATACCAGCCAGAGGCAAGTGATCACCCGTTGCCTCTTTATTTACTCTCAGCAAATTACTAGGTTCCTCCACACTCGCTAAGTCATTGCATGTGTGCAAATAGTTCCCCTGTTGCAGTATACTTGTTACATCTTTGGAGAAGTATGTGACATGTACGAGTAGAAACGTTGGATATAAAGAAAACTGTACAAACTGTATGTACGAGTATGTAAATATGTAAGTGTACTGACAAAACAGTATGTGATGACAAAGACACTAATAATAATAATAATAATAATAATAATAATAATAATAATAATAATAATAATAATAATAATAATAATAATGTATTTTATTACTTCATTCCTAAAACAGATCTAGTTTTCGAGTCAAAATGAATTTTGATCTGAGAGCCAAATACAGAGAACGTAATTGATAATAGCTGCAATTAAGCCAAGAAATGTTTACTTATTAATGTTTGAATTAAACAGTGAAAATATAAAAGACAGATAGGACCAAAATTAAACGTTAAGGAAGAATTGCAAAATAATGTAGCTTGAAAATTAGGTAATGTATCATTTGCAAATATGACAATGCTAATTACGCCCCCACTAAAATTACAAACTGGAATACAATGATTTTTTTATATATAGATTTCACAGGGAAGGGTATGAAACAATGTTAGTATACAAGAGCTATCCTATTGTAAAGCAAACATGAGTTTGAGGTTACGGAAATCGATGTATTTATCTTTATGAATTCAATACATGCATGCATAAGCAGTTCAACATATTTGCAATCTTAGCGTAATGAAATGCGGTCAATAGTTTTTCTATAGCGAATTTAATAATTTTTCTCTTTTCACAACGATTTTATTGTATAATCTAATTACTCTAATTTTGAAAAGTAATATCAAGAAAAGGAAAAGATAGCCCGTAGATTTCATACCCGCATCCAAAACAACCCATACCTTTTTGAAAAATGTGGAATGTGTGTTGCAGTGAGCACAAGACCAACAAGATCGTGGGACCGTCGACGAGGTTCCTCATCTCTCCTGATGCTGACATTGCGAAGTCTTACTCGGAGACTGTAGTTCCTTCCGGGGCTACAGAATAATGATTAACGATGTCCAATAGATCTGTCAAGAGTGAGGGCAATGAAACGAAATATTTCATACAGAAGAAGCACAATTACATGGTTTTTGCGGCATGCTGATTGTTTTATATTAAGCCAAAGAAAAATTTTGTTTACCTATATGATTTTTGTCACAAAGAACGTGTAGGTGAAGAAGATTCTGTACATTCAAAAGAGCTGTGATTTCTGTAACAAGCTTCACAGTTATCCTACAAAAGGAGAAAATCAGAGTCGTTAGCAGTTAATACTTTTCAATATATTTACATGTTTCATTAATAATAACATAATGGGAAAATATTTCGACTGAAGAGTGACAGAGAGAGCTACCGCTGATACGATAAGAAGGTTATGAAGGTTCCTATCTCTCGAATGGCATGACTGGTGTGCACGGCGACCGTTCGTCATTTTGGGAAAGGAGCATGTGGTTTGACATCCAACGAAATCACACGATTAGTTCAGAATAATCCCTTCAATGAGAACAAATTAAAGCAGTGATTCTTAAACTGGGGGGCGCGCCCCCTAAGGAGGCGCCAGAAGCTTCCAAGGGGGGCGCAAGCAGGGTTGCCAAATGGTACCTATTGTTTTTTTTTTACTTGTGATGTTAATTGCAAAATTGCCAAAATCATTATCACTGCTTCCATATGTTTTCGAATTATCTCAAAACATGCCAAAAATTAAAAATATAGTTTAAAGTTGGCAAAAATTTCAAGGGTAGGGGCGCCTGGGATCTATACATAATGCAGTGGGGGGGCGCAAGGCAAAAAAGTTTAAGAACCACTGAATTAAAGGTTTTGTTAGGAGCGGGGAACCGCTGGTGACAACTTTCTTCCTCATGTACCATATACTATGGAAAGATAGGTATCCCAGTGAAGGAAACTTCTCGTCGATAATCGTGGTTACAAATCACATCGTTTTATCTGCCTCATTTTATACAAAGGTGTGGCTCAAATCCCTTTTACTTCTCAAACTAAATTGACCACGAAATCTTATTATGAAGGAAAACTTCCAACGTATGTTTATTTAAATTTTGGGATAGAATGAATACATTACATGAAAAGTGAAGAATAGCTTCTTCTAAATAATTTCAAGAAACAAATCTCAGTTTTTCATGACTTGGCAGTTTCGCTATAAAATAAGTACAAGAGAACGACTAATGTTTACCGAGATATAATAAAAGTAATATCAAAAGTATTAATAAATGAATTCCTACATTTTTTCAAAATTTCCAGACCTTGTTTACTAGAAAAGATCATTTACATATGATAAGAAAGGCGATAAAATAAAATAGCTATATTTGTAATATTTGCACCCTATATATATATATATATATATATATATATATATATATATATATATATATATATATATATATATATATATATATATATATATATATATAATTATATATATATATATATGTGTGTGTGTGTGTGTGTGTGTGTGTATATATATACATACATATATATATATATATATATATATATATATATATATATATATATATGTAACGGCCCTTTCTGAGCCTATACTTGATTTAAGTCTCTGTTTTATGAACAGAGGTTTGATCTCGCTTATCCTGAGACATTGTGTGATAGCAGTAACGTGAGCCGGCATCATAAGTTATATCTTTCCCTAACTAAAATCTAAGGACTACTGGAATGAGATACTAAGTACAAAAACTAAAACCCTTTATTGACAAAATCAACGAAAAATAACTTTTAAAAATTACGAAGAATGAAATCCAATGTTTCACATAACTATCAGAAAATCTTCTAAGGAAATAATGCTCTAGAATCATAAACCCCAATTACAGAAAATAACTCATCTGTCAAAACATGAACACGTCAATCAATTAAAACAGGTCATCTCAAATGTCATACCACTCTCATCCTCGTAGGAGTGAGAGAAGAAAATGAATAGGAATGGAGTGGAACAGAAATACTCCACAAGTCCTCTGGGACAGTCTCCATGTGAAAATCACTCACATCTTCAGACACACATGAATCGGATCTCACAAGTCCAATTCGAACAACAGTTCCTCCCATTATATTCATTATCTAACGCACGAACGAACGTACTTTTGTATGACATCATTCGAGGTCAAAGATCGGCAAGACACGCCTCTGTACTTCGAGGCGTCACGAAGCACACGTACACACCATACATTATTAAGAAGCATCCTTCAAAAAACCGGATTTTGTAACTGGTTCAGCTTCTAGAACGTTCTTTGCTGAAAACGCATTTGCCAGCCCGTGTCTTGTCACCAAGGTGGTTTCTTTGACCCTTGTGGTATGCGAATGTTTCAGCATTTTCCAATTTGCTGCGTACAGTGAAAATGGACCCTGCGAATAGCTGACCCAACTTTTCAAAGGTCACCTTCGCGAGCCTTTACAGATTGCTCGGTCCACGCACCTGAGGTGGACCCCACCTCAAAATGTCTAGGTGCAAAACTTATATATATCTTATAACACAGATATTATAGCACAACTAGTTCATTCAAGAAACGCATTAATCTAGACGATTTCACTCCTGGTACTGCCTCACGCTGAAAGGCCTGCGACTGCACCAGTCCAAGCTGAATGTATTCTTGCGTCGCCCAGCGATCCGACGAAGATGAATGGCTCGCAAATCCTTTTGCGCCAACCCAACGTCTCCTCGAAAGTACAGCAACATGAAGACATCCTGCCCGACATCTCTCCAAAGTTCTGGATCGTCCCACCACAGTACAGAAGTAACGTTGACAGCTTTCTCATATGTTGAGGACGGTGAAGCTTATTCCAACCTCTCCATTTCGAGGGAGTGGTATTTTTCCGTGAGTCGGTCATATCGACAGTCATATCAAAAGTAACTCGTCTATTCCTATACCATATTATTACTGAACCAGATAAGACTATTAGTACAAAGGTCATATGTTCTCAATGTGAAACAATTCCAAGTTGGTACCCGGAATTTCCATAGTCAACTCACTACCAAGTACACTAACTCTAAGAACCATTCATAAAAATTCTATCCAACAGAAAAAAGTACTCAAGAACGAAAGGCAATCCTAAACATCTGAAAGGTATCATATGTCGTAAAAGACATCAAGGTTCTACTCCGGTTAGCGAATATTTCGCAATACCTGACTAATTCTCAACACAATAGCAATTGACTTAATGGCAATCGCTCCTATGATCCTAACAACTACCATTACTCATGGTACAGCTCCCTTATATTTTAAAAGAGAACTGAAAAATCCCAAATATTCGAATTCGATATCCCTATCAAAATCTTCCTAAACCTCTCCGAAATCCTAACTGACATATCCCAACCCGAAAAAGATCAGACCTGTTCGGTCCGATATACTAAATACCTCCCAAAACAAAATCCTAAACAACACCCATATTGCGTCAGATGACAAAACACATCGTAACACAATAACACACTAACACACGAGTCAAATCTCGTATGAAATTAGCCCATGACACAATTCCCAAAATCATATGAAAAAAACCATTAACTCAAAGTAACCCATTACTATCGCCAAGTGCGAACGATGAAATCCCCAACCGCAGTTGCGATCCATATAAAAAAAACAAAAACTCAAATTCATATATCTACAAAACTCTACGGTATTCTGCACACAATTTACACTAAGTACTGCAGCTTACATCAGAAATCACAATGAACCCGAACTATTAAAAATTCGTAAAACTCTACGGAGTAACGTCCTCCTGAATTACAACAAACTACAAGTCATGCTCATTTACAACCCATTAACACCCGAAAGGGAAAAAAATGACCCGTAACTACCCATTACCATAACAACCATACAACCCAGGGTCTATACCCATAAGCAGATTCTGAGAAATTACCCAGAACATCCATATGCACTCTCTGAAACGGCCTATTTGGTAAGGGATATGAACCCAAACGACACGACACCGTCGTCGCCGGCTTATTCGCATTGCAAATAGCGCACTTCTTCACAAAGGCTTCTACTGCGGAAAACATATTTTTTTCCAAAAGAACTTTGACCTGACGTTTTCATACGTCTTGTCCACACCTAAATGAGGAGAACCAAATTTACAATGTACAATGTCTAGAACTTGTGGTACTAGACTCTCTGGCACGATGATTTGTGTAATCTCACCCATGCTTCGAGAGTACTTCAAAGTTATACTTAACTTTTCTCACCAATAAATTATTCTCCAACTCTAGACCAGAAAAAGGCAACTTATACCCTTTCTTCGGTGAAACTCCCTTAAGAAATGCCTTAGCATCTGACAACAATTTATCTTCATCTTGCTTTTGTTCAAGCAAGCCTATGTCCCAAGTGACATTTTCACCCGTAATATAACACACTGCGTTACTCTCACTATCACGAATAACAATCTCTCCCGAGACTGCTGACTCACTATTTCTCCCCGAAGTATGCACTGTAGGAACGTGTATGTCCTCTACATGCGATCTCTCAGAACTACTAATATCAGAGACATTAGACACCAAATATTTACTCTCTTCTCTCACAGGATTCGGTGTGTATTTCCTCATCCTCAACCGGAAAATATCTGCTCAATGCATCTGCAACTACATTATGCTTACCTTCAATGTATTTGAGGTTTGCATCAAAATCTCTCAATGTTAGGAACCAACGTGCTCTCTTGGGCGACAAATTTGGCTTATTAAAAGCTCTAACAACGGTTGATGATCTGTAAAAATCTCAACTTTATTTCCCAACAACAACATCTTAAAATGAACAAGGCTAGAGACGACTGCGAAAGCCTCCTTGTCCACAACTGACATCAGCCTTTCGTTACTACCACGCGTTTTGAACTTTCTGCTATAAAAAGCAATTGGGTGTAATTTCCCTCAAATTTCTGCACCAAACAAGCACCTATACCTTCCTGACTCGCGTCAGTCACTAAGGTGAACGGTTGACTAAAATCTGGAAACTTCAAAACTGGTGGGTTCACCAAAGCGTTCTTAAGCTTCTCAAAAGCTAATTGCTGACTATCACCCCAAACAAACTTAACGTCTTCTCGTAACAAATCTGTCAATGGAGACGCTATTGTAGAAAAATTCCGCACAAAACGGCGAAAGAAACCCGACATGCCTAGGAACGAACGAATCTGTTTCCTGGTTTTGGGAACTGGAAAATTCACAATGGCTTTAACTTTCTCATCATTCACTCTGACTCCCTCTTTAGTCAGTCAAAAAAAAAAAGGTCAAGTTCACTTCTCCCAAGGCCAAGCTATAAAAGGCCACAAAAAAAAGACACGGGAAAGCGCTTCTCAGGCACAGAGAGAGAAAGAGAAATTCGTTTCCCACCCTCTTACAATGCATCGAAGGCCTGATGACGCTTACAGAAAAAAAATGCTAACACCAAACCTCGGGGCTCGCTCTGTCTCCAACGGCAAAAACTGCTGGATCAACACTTCCCTTTGTCCAAACGGAAAGTGCCACTCAAGCAAAGGCAAGCGCTCTGCCCACATACTCACACACACACATACCCACACGCACATACGTGTGTGACTACAAAAACCAAGAAGTGCATACACACTTGTGCAAAAACTGTTTGCACCCCGCAACTCATAAATATCACGTAGGATACTACCCAAATATCAAAGTTCCCAGAAATAACGCAACAACCAAATATCACCCTTACATAATACACGCCGATGCGTACCGCAGATTGCTATAAAAAAAAAGAAAAAATACAACACACCATAATACGCTCAGCGCTTCACTAGGCGTGGCAAAGCAAGTACGACGCTCCGCCCAAACTCGTGACGCAATTACGATGTCACCGTGGTGATGACGTAACACTCGTTGCAACCGAAACATTAGTCAAAACTCAACGACAAAAAACACACAGTTGTCCCTATCACCAGTTACAACACAACGAAAAGGACAATTTCACATCAACCCAACTAAAAAAAAAAGAAAAAGATAACATCACAACACTTACGTTAGCAGCGCGAATTTCCATCAGGCGAAGAGAGAAACAAAAAAACACTCCGCGCGTCTTCACGTGTTTTAACACACGCATAGCGGTCTTAATATCGCAATTATTGCACAATATCACTGTTTTTACCCCCTACCCAAAACACTCTCCACAAAACACTAGCTAGCGAGAGAAAGCTCGCAGCTCGCCCCAACAACTGCTGACTCCCACAAAATCCTATCCTGAGATGCCAACACTAATTTATATCTCTTCGGAAACGTATACATGCCTAATTATTTAACACCTTCTAACTGCCCTAACTACCTTATACGCTACCTTTACGCTGCCACCAAAAAACCAACGGCCCCTTTCTGAGCCTATACTTGATTTAAGTCTCTGTTTTATGAACAGAGGTTTGATCTCGCTTATCCCGAGACATTGTGTGATAGCAGTAACGTGAGCCGGCATCATAAGTTATATCTTTCCCTAACTAAAATCTAAGGACTACTGGAATGAGATACTAAGTACAAAACTAAAACCCTTTATTGACAAAATCAACGAAAAATAACTTCTTAAAAATTACGAAGAATGAAATCCAATGTTTCACATAACTATCAGAAAATCTTCTAAGGAAATAATGCTCCAGAATCATAAACCCCCAATTACAGAAAATAACTCATCTGTCAAAACATGAACACGTCAATCAATTAAAACAGGTCATCTCAAATGTCATACCACTCTCATCCTCGTAGGAGTGAGAGAAGAAAAATGAATAGGAATGGAGTGGAACAGAAATACTCCACAAGTCCTCTGGGACAGTCTCCATGTGAAAAATCACTCACATCTTCAGACACACAAGAATCGGATCTCACAAGTCCACCTCGAACAACAGTTCCTCCCATTATATTCATTATCTAACGCACGAACGAACGTACTTTTGTATGACATCATTCGAGGTCAAAGATCGGCAAGATACGCCTCTGTACTTCGAGGCGTCACGAAGTACACGTACACACACCATACATTATTAAGAAGCATCCTTCAAAACCGGATTTTGTAACTGGTTCAGCTTCTAGAACGTTCTTTTGCTGAAAAAACATTTGCCAGCCCGTGTCTTGTCACCAAGGTGGTTTCTTCGACCCTTGTGGTATGCGAATGTTTCAGCATTTTCCAATTTGCTGCGTACAGTGAAATGGACCCTGCGAATAGCTGACCCAACTTTTCAAAGGTCACCAAGGAGCCTTTTACATATATATATATATATATATATATATATATATATATATATATATATATATATATATATATACTATATGTGTATATATATATGTGTGTATATATATACATACATATATATATATATATATATATATATATATATATATATATATATATATATACTATATGTGTGTATATATATACATACATATATATATATATATATATATATATATATATATATATATATATATATATATATATATATATATATATATATATATATATATATATATATATACTATATATATATATATATATATATATATATATATATATATATATATATATATATATATATATATATATATATATATATATATATATATATATATATATATATATATATATATATATATATATATGGGTAGTTTACATATCCTAGGGACGCCCTGTAGCTCATTAACAATGACTCCAAATGAAAAATTGCATAGAATAAAAAGTGTTCAGCGGGCCCGATTCTACCCAAAAGTAACTTACTTGACCAGTTTGCTTGATTTTCCCCCAAACGACAATTTTTTCTTCTTATGGAGCGTAACTTTTCTAAGTACCAAGTTGACGTGAACGGTGTCACGGAGCAACGCTCCACGAAGTTAGTCAGATGGCCGATGTGCGGCGCTTCTCTCAACCCGTAGTTCCTAAGGCTGCCACCGCGCGCCACGGCCGTACTGCGGGAAATTTAATTCCGTCCAATCGTATCTCAGGCTGACCCAGGTCATGCCCTAGGGCTTACGGATTAAATACTTCGAACCAATCATAATGCGTTCTAACGATATGATTCATAGGCCTTGGCCAACACCAGAACCACGCCTTTCTTTCTCGAACTGCCGCGATGGAAAGTCACGATTTTATTTTTTGTTCCCAGAAGTTTATACCTAGAATGTGTTCCTGTCCATTTTGGGTCTTTTTTTGATTTGAACCTGGAGCCGATACTGTTATCTACTTAACCTACGTGGTCAGACAGCAGCGACTTTGAATAAGGTAAAGCAACAGATTACCCCCTTACATTTGTTTTGCTGCTCGGTTAGGTAGGGTTTTGGAACTTACCCTAGTGTGCAGTTGTTTTTTGTAACCTGTGGCTACAGTGAATACAGATATTACCGCTTGCCAGAGCATACGTGCCTGCCAAGAATCATTAAAAATGCGGATAAGGCGCGCAGCGCTGTTCCACGCCGAACTGAGACCAGATATGTTAAAAAAATCACCATTACAAAATTTATGCCCGTTCTAATGTAGGTAGGGAGGTAGGGAATAGCTAACTGAGTTTTTTATGTAGGCTACAGGTAGCCTACATTTTCAAAAAATATTAAACGTACGAGTACAGAAAATATATATAAAGTAACTAATTAGTAATTAAGCCGATGATTTTATCTTTAAGGTCATTCTTGAACATTTACTAATACAGGGGTCCAATAATACACGCCAGGGCTAAAGTTAAAATTACAGCTGGAAGTAAACTGTATAATAGCAGTTTATCCTGTGAGAGTTTTCAATTAAATGAATTAACATTGCATTGGATGTTTGCCCAGTTTTGAAAGAATACTTATTCTGTTTAATTCCCACTTCTAAATCCTTATTGGATTGACCTAAATAAAAAAGAAGAGGAGTCCAAACATGGGATTTTATATATTATGTTGTTCCTTTCCTTAGGGCTATTTTTTTATTAACATTGTTTTTAAAGTTTTTAATTATGGGAAAAACCAGGTTGACATTAGAAATTTTTTTACAATGATTTTATAGCTTCAAAATCACTAAATTAAGGTAAGCTAAGAATGTTCTTAGGGGTTTCTTTCTCCATGGTCATTTTGCAAAAATTGGTATTGTTTTTCAAAAATTTTTTGTACTTTTTTAAAACATATGTAATCAGCTTATTCGTGGTCATTCTTGGTAGTCAGTCTCCTCCCCTGTATAATCCTTTAACTGTCTCCTCCCTGCTTTCGAGCTGTTGGGCCTAATCTTTTGTAAAACCTCTTTGGTTTGGTAGGTCCGCTAATTGTTCACCTGTTTCGGATTCCAGGTACATCCATTCCTTCATAATCCCCATCCTTAGGGATATCTGTGAGTCACCTGTCCATTATACTAGTTTTCTTGAAAACCTATTTTCATATTTCTCATCAGTCTGCTAAGTAAAGGACTGTGAGTCGAAAGGCCTAGCAACCACTTCATTGTTTCAATTTTCCTTTCGTGGCAATTGCCTTTATGTATGTATGTATATATATATATATATATATATATATATATATATATATGCATATGTGTGTGTGTCGTTGGTAAGCTGGAAACAAAGCAAATAATAGGGAAAGCAAAAAAACCCTTCATTGCAAAATCACGAACCTTCATAAATAACCTGGTACATTAATGAAGCAGAGTTGCCGGAACGGGTCTAGTCAAATTATGCAGTGGTCCGAAAGAACGTTTGTCTTAATATTAGGAGGAAAAGAAGTGTTCTGAAAAGAGAAGCACAGCAATAATTCGCATCATGACCCTTAATGCCTGACCTGTTGACAGGACATGACTGTCCAGCACAACAGTGACAAGTTTAGTGTTGAACGTATATCACTCCCTCTGACGTTATCTGCGGATACAGTAATTTCATGGTTAATAAAAAAAACCTCTATATTTATATATATTGATTCCCTGAAATCTTTCCAAAACGTCTTCCCGCAACCGTCTGTTATTCATTAGATATTGACAAGCGAGCGAAGTGTTTGAAATGTCATTTCATACATAACAGGAAGCAAGGAAAAATTCTGATCCAAATTTTAGATAACTCGTAAATGAACAGAAAAGACAAGGTCAGGAATAAATCAAGGAAAACCTCTCCGGTGATGGACATCTGTCACATATTAAATGATCGTCTCACCAAGAGATTCGTATTGAAATTAGTGTAATATATATTCTGGGAGAAAAATCTACAAGGACAAAGAAATAAAATCTCATCTATTTCGGACAGACATAATCTGAAATCAAATATTAAAATGAAAGCTCTCCTAAAACTGATTCATTTGCCATATTGATGCGATTACAATATATAAAAATGTGTGTTGTTCATATCTTTGTCTTTCTTTTATCTTCAATAGGTTCTGAACATCACTCTCAGTCAGTACATAAATATCTGAATTTTTGAGCAATGCACATAAAACAGTTAAAAAAATGTCTTGTGATTTAAGGACAGTTTAACCTGAGAGAAAACTTTTCTGTTGAAGGAGCACTTTCCCTGAAAGTGATATATATATATTGTCACGTTAAGTGATGGTTTTGCGGGAACTGCTGGTTCCCCGCTCGTTCCCTTTTGTGGATTGCTGCCTCCTTACCTTCAAGTTTTTTTTTTTCGTTTTGATGTTTTCGTCAGTGAGCTGCCGTTTTTCTTGCTTCAGTCGGGTCTGGTAGGGCAGCGAGAGTAGCGGCAGTGGCAGCAGCAGCAGGCAGTTTTTGGAGTCGACGTTGGTCGAGTTTTTGAGCAGCAAATTGGAGCACGCCTACGAAGTGGAGCACGTCGTAGAGGTGGAGTGTGACCATGAGTAGTCGTGTGACCACGAGCTGCTCATCTTTGATGACAGCGTGAGGCTGTCCTGACGTCTCCATCGGGGTTTTCTGGTTGATGGGTTTTTGTCCTGTTGCACAGCTGAGGGCTGTCTTGGTGCCCTGATGGAGGACGTATGTTTGTTTTTTTTTCTGCCTGCTGTTGTTTATTTTTTGCCTTTTTTTTTAGCTACTTTTGTTTATAAAGTTAATTGTTTATTTAACTTGATTTTGTTTAGTGCTGCCTTTTGGCTTTTTTTTGTACCTATGGTTTTTATCTTTTTACCCAGACCTGACTCACTTGTAAATACTTGCCTTAATAAATCAATATTAAGCTCATTTTATTGTTTTTGTTGTTTTCTCCTCCTTTGTTTGTTGCATCTGCCGTAAGTCATGACAGCCCTGTCCTGAGTATGTTAAAGAACCTGCATAACGGCCCACTGGTCTTTACATATATATATATATATATATATATATATATATATATATATATATATATATATATATATATATATATATATATATATATATATATATATATATGTAAAAAATGTGTGTGTGTGTGTGTGTGTGTGTGTGTGTGTGTGTGTGTGTGTGTGTACATATGTTACACACTGAGAGGAAATTTTATTGCATACCTTTTTCTACAAAGTCGAGAAGTCCCATCTATTGGTAGCTTGATAGTGACCGCATCAAAAAGGCTACTGGTAATGTATATGCGTACATACTCAGACACAATCTCTCTCTCTCTCTCTCTCTCTCTCTCTCTCTCTCTCTCTCTCAGGTCAACAGCAAAACAAGCTTTACTCAAAATAATTTATTTGACAATAATCTAATATAACCATATTGCAAGAAACAAGAGATGAAATAAAATGGAATATTAATGTTCACCAAAAGATCAATCATATTACAGTCCATCATATTTTAACTAATTATTGTTCCTAAACCCTTTGCCCACAATAGGTCAAAATAAGTCAAAGTCCAGTACATTCCCAATGAGTACATCTTTAACCTCTTTCTCAGCAAAACATCTGAAGAAATCAAATAAAACCCTTGTTAAACAAATGCATAAAAATAAAGGTATGGGATTTCCTCCCATGTTACTTATAAAGTACACACAATGTAATAATGGTCAGATACAAGTGATATATATGTTAAATGAAAAAAACAATCTACAGTTTGGGAAATCTAAAATGGTTCCTACCTCCAAACAGCAATGTTCACACTCTTAATGGACAGGTCTCGAACCACAAAGTGTTCAATGAAGACTTCTAATAATATTCAGTGTTGGTCTTCGAATGATCATTTGTGTGATAACTGATCCCTTCACATGCTGGGACTCTACCCAGAAGAAATGCACCTACTAGCTAATTAACCGGAACCTGGACATTTCTGGCGAACGCACTCATGAAGTCTTGCCGCAAGGCAGGGATGTTCCCACGGTTCGAGAATACCTGACATATTTAACACGTATACAGTTTTCTAATTAGGAAACACTCCAGACAAGAGCTAATAATCCTCTCAAGGTTCTTCACAATGCCTTTAGCCACACTTATCAATCAAACATCTATATATATATATATATATATATATATAAAAAAAATATATATATATATATATATATTAATATAAATTTTTATACACATAATTTATATATAAATATAAATAAGTAATGCAATACATCATACTCGAACAATATGAGCGTGATAAATGGGCTCTAATACCTCCAGAGTAGCATGAATTTTCAGCTTTTCCATAGTCCGGATGATCAATGATCACTTTTGCTACTAAATAAAAATTCCCGTAAAGCGGTAACAAATAAATAAGACATATTATGATGAGTTCATTGGTAATAAATTGGAACACGCAGCTTCATGATTGTCATATAAATTAAAGGTGTGATAAAAAAAATTTCATAACAAGGGCTGCATGGATTCCAAACGTACCAATGAACTTCATGGCAATGGGTCATTGTCGAATACACTTTAAAAGACGACGGGAAAAAAGTACGACATCTCGGCAAAAGACTTATACCTCTTGATGGCTCAATGGTTTATCAACTAGTCGCTAAATAATAGGCTTTATATTCGTATCCCCATATTCCATATATTTATCATTATATAAATTCTTAAATACAATAAAATCCAACGGAGATGTACCGAGGTAAATGAATTTGATGTTAAATATATATATATATGATTATATATATATATATATATATATGTATATATATATATATATATATATATATATATATATATATATATATATATATATATTAAATTTCTAATAATAAAGTATTTCTGTTTATATTTGCCAGTTTAATGACAGTAATAAAAAACCTCTTTATGGTTTTGCTTGTTTCATTTGCACGAATTAGATAAACTTAAAACAAGTAGCTTATAGCAAGTAAATAAAGTAAAATTCGAGTTTTAATTTTGATTTACTTGCAATAAGCAAGTAGATAGAACAAATCCAAATGAAAATATGGTGACGGAGTAAGAGACAAAAACAACTGGTCCCTGAGGATGACTTATCTCCCGATGTCGCTCACGTCATCTTCACTTCCTCTGCACCAGTGTTATCTACATATGACTTGCTCGGGGCAAAGAGTGTCAGTTTACGAGTGTTTAGACTAAGATTGGCATCAGTGTCATTGACGGTAATCGTTTTCCAATTATTTATTTTTCTTATATTTGCAATATCTTAACTCCCACATCTCTCTCTCTCTCTGTCTCTCTCTTTCTGGATTCAACTCTGTGTTTTTGCCGTCGCCCCAACAGCAATCAAGTGCTTTTCTTTGGGACTGAAAACGATAACAATACTAGTTGTGTGGAAAGATCTGTTCTACGATCTCTGGAGACCTCTCTGAGGAAGCTTAGGCCCATTAGCCCTCTTCTGTCCTCTTCACAGCTGACTGTCAGTGGCCTTTTTAGTGGAGCCTCAGTCAAGAAGAAGAGGCCAGCGGGCATGCCGGGATGTGATTTATTGCTTTTGAACCCAAGCAAAAACTTTCCTAAGGAACAAGTAAACACATTTTCATTGCGAACCAGGGATTTTCGCGTCCATTATTGCAAGCAGATCAGAAAATAATAATTTCACTGTGACGGAAATATAGTTTTATCGTTTGATGAGAGGTGTTAATAAAAAAAGAAGTGTTATACTATAAATTGAAATTTGATTAAGCTGGAAGCACAAAATGACGCTAGAAAAAATATGAAAAGTAGAGTACGTAAGTGATGATGTGGTGTATGTCACGGGATCTGCCAACCTTCGTGCCTGGAAAGAATGTAAAATTGATTATCAGTAGAAAAGCTAGACAGTTTTCGTGTTTTCAGATGTTCTTCGCCTAATAAAACTAAATAGAAATAGATACCCGACTCAGGATATAGCTAAGTAATGGAGACTCTATTTCAGATGCTGAGATGTTAAGGGAACTAAGGCAGGATATGGTCTCGTTTATAGATAATGAAACACATTAAATTGGAAGTATAATTGTCAATTAGATCAGATTCTCATTCGCTGAAATAAGAACTGCATAAAGAAGAAACATTTAGAGGCGTTAGTAAGACTGAAGAAATGAACGGGGCTGGAGGTAAAGTAAAAGGTTAAAAAGTAGATGCCGCTAAGGGCCGAAGGAAAGCTGCAGATTCGTAGTACCTGCTTTTGTTCTTTTAATGGGCGATTGGTTTGATCTTCTGAATTCTTCAGATTTTGAAAGATCAATGTGATTGGCAGTGACCTTGAAAGACAGAATTGCAAAGTGTAATCGAGGTTGTTAGTTCCACGAGAGTTAAAAGTCTAAAAACTGTCTTCTCAAGTTCCAAAAATACATAATTTCTTTTCATACATTGACCTGTATAATATACTAAACATTTCTAATAATCTCAAACCAGATATTGGCATAGATATTAACACACGATTGTCTTCAGATACATTAGATAAAAGAATAGCCACCATGAAATTACTTTTAAAAGTTGTCGTAAGTTCAGATGCATGCGAAAAGGGAAATGTCGCCGCATTTGACAAGAGCATCTGTTGAACCTGACAAAAAATCATGAAATAAAAAAAAAGAAGCATATGAAAGGAAATTGGTAGGGGAAATATGTTTGTCTGCACAAATATCTGGCAATTTTAATTTAGAGTCAGAGGTATGTGCAGAGATAAATGTTTTGGATGTATATGAAACACTTCTGACTACGAATAGCAGTAAAATAAATCACTAATGGAGTAAACGAAGAAGAGGAGCTTGAGCGAATGGTTATAGTGCAAAAAAAAAAAAGGGGGCTGTGAAATACCCTCGGGGGAAACAAATATCGAAAGTAGAGAAGCCTGAATCATGGACTGAAGGTATTACTTTTACGGGCTGCTCTATGAGCAAGAGCCCGTGCTGGCACAAGGCCAGCTGAATCTGAAACAACAAGAGGTATTACTAAAATAGAGTTACTTATCTCACTTCTTGTGCGAAAGATCTTGACACGATGAAGCTTCGTTAAAAGGAGGCATTGTAACAGAGTAACAAAAAAATTTTTGTTTGGATTTCTTTATATTCTTAGATGAAATATCACCAGATTCTAATCGGGAATTTTAAACGGCTAAGTCAGAAATAAGAGGAACATTATTGTAAAAAGGTTAGTGTTTTTAAAGGGTAAAGGATTCCATTTGCAGCCTACAGGCTGTTTCCCTAGGGTGCATTTTGTAAAGAACAGTAGAAAAGTTGATCCACATAGCAACAATTTTTCTCTCGTGTCTATCTCTTGCTCTCATTAAGACTAAAGGGAGAGAGAAAAAAAACGAGTGATCAAGGTTATTGTGTAGGACCACGGTCAAGGACAACCGGGGGATTAATGCCTTAAATACATAACTTGGGGCTTTGTCTGGTTGACTTGTTCTTCTAGAGCATGAGTGTAGCCACAGGTCGTGCGGCAATCAACTTGGCTGAATCTGTTCAGGTTTATCGATCCTTATAGCAGGGCTAGGGACCCGTTCGATAACTTAAATACATTTCGGGTGCTATCAACATTTTTCAAGAGAGGCTCTGCCTCCAAGGGTCTTCCTCACCCCCGTCAAATACCTCCACTACCCTGTAAGCGGGGAGCCACTGCTGGAGCTGTAAGAAGACTTGACAGTCTAGCTCAGTGGTTCTTAAACTTTTTTGCCTTGCGCCCCCCTCTGCATTATGTATGAACCCCACGCCCACCCATCCCTGAAATTTTTGCCAACTATAATCTATAAACAATATGTTGTCTATTTGTATGCTATTATACTTATCATAACAATAAAAGACAATTCATAAAAAAGATTTGAAATTAAAATTGACTTATATTTTGAATTTTTGGCATGTTTTGAGATAATGATTAGAAAATATATGGAAGCAGTGATAACGTTTTTGGCAATTTTGTAAGTAGCATCACAAAATTAAAAATAATTGGCACCATCTGGCAACTCTGCTTGTGCCCCTGTCACGTTAAGTGATGGTTTTGCGGGAACTAAATGGTTCCCCGCTCGTTCCCTTTTGTGGATTGCTGCCTCCCTACCTTCAAGTTTTTTTGTTTTGATGTTTTCTAAAAGCTGCCGTTTTTCTTGCTTCAGTCGGGTTTAGGGCAGCGATTGGCAGCAGCAGGCAGGCAGTTTTGAGTCGACGTTGGTCGCAGTTTTTGAGCAGCAAATTGGAGCACGCCTAAAAAGTGGAGCACGTCGCTAAGGTGGAGTGTGACCATGAGTAGTCGTGTGACCACGATTCATCTTGATGACAATAATTGTCCTGACGCATTCTGGTTTGTGGGGCCTTGTCCCTGTTGTGCAGCTGAGGGCTGTCTTGGTGACCCGATGGAGGACGTATGTTTGATTTTTGCCTTTTTTTTTTTAGCTACTTTTTGTTTATAAAGTTAATTGTTTATTTAACTTGATTTTGTTTAGTGCTGCCATTTGTTTTTTTTTTGTACTTATGTTTTTATCTTTTTACCAGACCTGACTTTGTAAATACTTGCCTTAATAAATCAATAGGAAAGATTGTTTTTTATTGTTTGATCTTTGAGTATGTTAAAGAACCTGCATAACGACCCACTCGGTCGTTACAATGGCGACCGTGACAGGATGGCTCTGTTTTGGCTGGCGGGTTTTTGGAATCATAAAAAAAAAAATAATCTGAGGTGTCACGTTATGATGGTTTTGCATGAACTGCTGGTTCCCCGCTCGTTCCCCAGTGGCTCTGTTTTCGTCAGTGAGCTTTTTCAGTCAGGTCTGGTAGGGCAGCGAGGAAGCGGCAGTGGCAGCAGCAGGCAGTTTTTGAGTCGACGTTGGTCGAGTTTTTGAGCAGCAATTTTTGGAGTTGAATGAGTAGTCGAATCACTGACGTCTCCATCGGGGTATTCTGGTTTGTGGGGCCTTGTCCCTAAATGCAGCTGAGGCTGTCTTGGTGACCCGATGGAGGACGTATGTTTGGTTTTTTGCTTCTGCCTGCTGTTGTTTATTTTTTTTTTTTTTTTAGCTACTTTTGTTTATAAAGGATTTTGTTTTAGTGCTGCCTTTTTGGTTTTTTTTGTACTTATGTTTTTATCTTTTTACCAGACCTGACTCAAACGTAAATACTTTTCCTTAATAAATCAATATTAAGCTAATTTTATTGTTTTTGTTGTTTTCCTCCTTTGTTTGTTGCATCTGCCGTCTAGCTGACAGCCCCGTCCTGAGTATGTTAAAAAAATATCTATAACGACCCACTCAACATCGTTACAGCCCCCTTGGAAGCTTCTGGCGCCTCCCAGTTTAAGAATCACTGATCTAGCTCCTCTGGGGACCACGGCAAAACTGATTAAAAGTACTACCCCAGGGGCGGTCTAGCTACCATTAGGAAATTACTCTTCCACCACTTCCCTTTATTTTCCCTTGTGTTCACCAGTAATTTTTTTCCTTTTCAAAGGAAAGATTGGACTTTCTTCTAGCTAGATACAGCCAATTTCTTTCTTCGATTCAGCTATACAGATGGCGGTGAGAGACGATTCCATTTAGTCTTTCCATTTCAGACAAGAATTTCCATCATCAACAAAGTGGCTGTTGATGAAAATCTGTGGTTTAGTAGACTAAGAAAAG
>NC_089790.1:38119206-38186706 GCF_040412425.1 Macrobrachium rosenbergii
TATTATCTGGGTAGCCATTGTTTGTGAGCAGCTGTTGAACTCTGTTAATGTTTGTCGCCTTCCATGTTGAACAGTGTGTTATGGCGCGCTTTATGTATGCATTTACTACAGATCGTTTACATGTATCAGGACATTCTTCTCTCGCATTTAAACAACTACAACAGTTTATTGATCGCAGAAGCAGTCAGCATCGCCATACAACGCCCCAGCCTTAACATCCAACACGAGGCAGAAAGATCCTTGCCCTCTTGTAGGAGACAGCCCTTTAACCACGTGGGACAAGACCGCGAACACGTGGATACGAACACATAATAAAAAAATATATAGAAATTCAACATTTGTGTAATTAGAATAAATTCATGTATAATCTGTACATTATTTGCATTGTACAACACTTAATTTTTGTCAATATTTCACCGCAAACACTTAATTTTTGTCAATATTTCACCACAACCACTTAATTTTTGTCAATATTTCACCATAATCTCAAGTAGATACTTAAATCTAAGTCTTTCAATATCTGCACTACCTTTCCGTCCTCATGATGGCACAAAACGCATGCGTTTCCACTTTTGTATTAATACGCTTGAAAATGTCAATACGTATAGGTTGACGAAACAGCTGTCGCGTCTATAATTACTGAAGAAATGGAAGAACCCCATTACCTGAACGTCTCTATCAGTAACCTAAACAATGAAGTGAAGAAAATAGTAAGAAAATATGAAGCAATAACAAAAAGCTGGTTAACAATGAAAAACAAAATATTGTATATATATATATATATATATATATATATATATATATATATATATATATATATATATATATATGTATGTATGTATCTATTATATATATGTATATATACATATACATATATATATACATTATATATATATATATATATATATATATATATATATATATATATATATATATATATATATATATATATATATATATATATATATATATATATATATATATATATATATATATATATATATATATATATATATATATATATATATATATATATTGTTATGTTGTTCATTCGGCTAATGAGTTTAATAATTAGTTAATTGGATTTATTTTTCCATGCTTTACCCAAGACCCACGTAATTCTGTCAATTAAAGCTAAAATTAACTCTATATAACAGATATTGAATAGGTCAGGTCGCCAGGTAACACTAGTTAACGAAGAATAGAGATTTATTCCATAACCAGATGAATGAATTCAGCAAACTTACTGGGACACTAATTTCAACAAAAATTAAAATAAAATGAAATGGATTATTTACAGAAGCTAACAGCAGCTCACGATAATAGTCCTACTTAATGCCACATAGAATGCTACATAGAATGAACGCAACAGATTTATGTGCCTCTCAGATGCTTATAACATAAGACAATTTACTGCAAGTCGAAGTGAGGCTTCTTGGTACTGATGATGCAGATTCTTCTTTAAGAGAGCAGATTTTTGTTCAGGCCCAATGCGTACACAATTCTGGAAAAAGATGTATCCAGATAACAATCTTGCACTACAGAAATTCTCACTTGTCATTACTTAATCACCTTGGGATGATTCTTATGTAAAAGATAATAATTTTAACACCATGGAGGATAAGTTATGTGACCTCACTAGACAACAATAATTGTATTTAATAGAGGAC
Source organism: Macrobrachium rosenbergii (assembly GCF_040412425.1). Taxonomy (NCBI): domain Eukaryota; kingdom Metazoa; phylum Arthropoda; class Malacostraca; order Decapoda; family Palaemonidae; genus Macrobrachium; species Macrobrachium rosenbergii. The sequence continues at coordinate 38,120,877 of NC_089790.1, forward strand.
TTCATAAATGGGATATGTTTAACTAGGATTTCTTAGTCAGTTACTGTTTAAGTGGAGAAAATTTTAACAAGGAAAAATGAGAGTTTCAGTCGTAGGGAAAGACAACTGGGAGTAATTGTCATATCAGACTTACCACTGGGTTAGCTAATGCAGTGATCAGTTGCATAAGATTCCTTGGTTCGTTGGAATAACAATTTTCTCCTCGTTTTGACAAAGGCGGGAAAAAAGGAGTGCTTGGAGAACACGGACATGTCCGTGCTCTGTGGCAGCTGAGTCTAGAGTCTCGTGACGATGGGGCAGCTTCTCGCTGTTTTCTTGAAAACTCTGCCTAGCCAGGGCTTGACCTGAAATGTCAATAGTCTCTCCACTACACAGGGTAGAGAAAAGTTGGTTTTAAGAACAGTATAACTAAGGCTTGGCCTAGCAAAAATGTATCTATCTGTGACCATCTAAGCTAAAAGTCTCACTCGTTAATTTGAAAACTGCTTCCTACATGCTTCTTTGCATGCTAAAAGCCTACATCATCTGCCTTCTTACTTTAACAAGGTAAATTTTTATCTTTCGATTAAGAAGCAAGGAAGAGAGATCAAAAATTGAACATTTATAATGTATATATAAATAAAAAACCACACAAACATACACACACACACACATATATATATATATATACAGTATATATATATATATATATATATATATATATATATATATATATATATATATATATATATATATATATATATATATATATATATATATATATATATATATATATATATATATATATATATATATATATATATATATATATATATATATATATATATATATATATATATATATATACATACACACACATACATACTAGCTGACCAACCTTGTGCTTCCTGGGAAAACTCTGAAAAACTCAGAAAAATCTACCTGCATCTCCTTTGAATTGTTTTGTCATGTAAAGAATGTGTGCTGTCATTGAAAATTCTTTTCTTTCCTGTGATAATAATAATTCTGTCTTAAATTCATTAAAGAAGAATCTCTGCTCGGGGAAAAGGCGACAGTGTCATACAGTCTTTCACAACGAACTGAAATTCACGGATACTGAAAGGTTAGTGTGTGAAGAAATTCACTCGTGGAAATGAATAACGGATGAATCCTTGTAGAGACTATATAGGGGACTCTATATCTATATATATATATATATATATATATATATATATATATATATATATATATATATATATATATGTGTGTGTGTGTGTGTGTGTGTGTGTGTGTGTGTGTGTGTATACATAGTTTATAGAAACACCTAAGATATACATGTTTTGAACGTAATGAAATATAGCCTATCAGCAGTCCACATATTTCTGCTTTAGTAGCCAAGTAATATTCTTATTTTCATGAACATGCTTTCTTTTTCCAGAATGAATTCTTTACTAGACATTGACGAGTTTGTCATATCTAAGTGCCGGCTCTGGAAAATTTTTGATGATGTCATTACAACCCTTTTCTTCAGTATTCTCACTTGGGTATCTCCAGAATGGAATCAGACCACTGACTACAGGGATTATCTCCGTAATAAAGGAACTGATATAAAAAAGTTGGAAAAAAGACTGAGCAAGAGCCAAATTGGGAACTTGGAGAGTGACCACCCAAAAGAGACTTGGGACATAACACTAATGTACGTCCTTTTGCAGTGGTCCGGAGGCTTTGCTAAAAAAGATGACCTAAAATGGTCATCAAAGAAAGGTGAGGATCCTGAACGCTCTATCACAGCTCTAAAGGATTCCAGGAATGATTTGGCTCACACTAAAAGGATAAACAAGGAGCAGTGCTTTATCATGATAAGGAAACTCCGTAAACTCACAAGGAAAATACAGAAAGGTTTGAAAATGGTACTTCGTGGTGTTAATAGTGCTATGAAAAGAACCAGCAAGAAAGAAATGAACAGACATTTTGTAGTATTCACATGCAGGATTGATGAAATCAGGAATGCAACTCTTGGCCCAGAGACCTTTGAGAAATATGCAGAAACATTAAACTTCCTTAAAATGATGGACCTTGTGAAAGTTGAAGGTTTACCAGTATTAGAAAAGTATCTAGGAAAATTCACATGCCTTAGCCCTATTTCCCAAATTACTAAACCTTTTTCTGAACACCAAGTCCCTGTTGATGATATTTACACAGAGATAGCAATAGAAGACAAAAATAACAAGAAAGTTCTACTTGAGGATATACTAGATTATGCACCGCATGATGAACCTAGTCATTTGTTATTGCTCATGGGGCAGGCAGGAATGGGTAAAACAACCATTGTAAAGAAGATAATTTCTGACTGGCTCAAGAAAACTGGGTCCATCAAAGGACTTGATTCCTTTGATCTACTTTTCCATGTAGAATGCAGGGATCATATAGAATCATTTAAAGAACTTTTAGTGACCTCCTTAGGAAAATTCCATAAGTCGTGTAAAGATAAAGATCTTATGACTATTACTCTAGGTCTTAAATGCTTGGTAATCATAGATGGATTTGATGAAATAAATTCCAGATCATGCAATCTTGTCAAAGATATTTTCACCTTGAAGAAATCCCATAACTTGACTGTTATTATTACAACCAGACCTGACGCTGTGGAAAAATTTAACAATCATGTGAAATGTGACTATGCAGATATTATAGCAATTCGACTTAAAGGAATACCCAAGCAGAAGACAGAGGAGTTTGTGCAAAAATATTACATGGGAATTAACAAAAGCTCTCAAACTTTTCCGGGCATAGATGGATTGCTGAAATATCTCAAGAGAACCCAACACAAAATGAGTGAGGTGTGGAAGTTTCCTTATAATCTCTGTCTCGTAACAATTCTTTGGAAATTGGAGAAAGATGTAAGCAGTATAACCACTGAAGCTGAGCTCCACTGGCAAATTTTCACTTTGTCCAAATCCAAATTAGAGGAACGCTTGCAGAGGAATCAGTCGACACAGGCTTTAGAGCAAAGTGTTTTACATAACAAAATTGACCATTTTCTTTGGCATCTAAGTAGGCAATCACTCATAGGATTACAAAAAGATGACATCATTCTTCCCCATTCTGCCAATGAAAAACTTAAAGTGGTTAGTAATGATTTGGCACTCCCAGTCGAAGAGTTGGCTGGCGCCTTCTTAAATGAAGATATTGCAAGAGGAAAGCATTATAGTTTTCCTCACAAAACAACTCAAGAATTCTTCGGGGCTTATCACATCAACTTACAGGTAACAGGACATTCCTGTGATCCATGGGAAATAGCAAAATGGGTCAACGAATTATCTCAGACATCCCTCCCAGCACACATACAGTCCAAAGTCTTCGATGAAATGAGATCACAATCAAAGGCAAAGCTCTCACTGAGAGATATTTTTAAAAACCTTCAAGATGGTTCTACCCCTTCATCTCTTGGAAAATATCAGAATACACTGATCACTGCACTGAGTATTTTTCAGGTTAATCCAGATAGAGTACCAAACGAAATCGTGATTGAGGCCCTGGAACTCTTAGAGGAGACAGGATTGAGGGATAAAAACTCTTGGCTAAAAGTCATGCACAATCTCAAGTGCAATGATACAATAGCCAAATGGATAGCAGAGAGGTATGAACTGTTTGATGAAAACACTACAATCACTGACTTCTCACTCGAGTCCTACTCAGTATTACTGAAAGCCCTGCAGCCACCTCTTAGAAAAAAAGGAAGCATTAAGATTAAGATTGACCTCAATGAGAGACCCTCTGAAATAGAAGACCTCGCTCGGGGAATTGACAAGCACAGTCTTCTACTAGATCAAGTGCTTTTCAGGGAACATCTCAGTGTACGTCCTGTCATGCTAACCTCATCAGAGAAAGATGCCATTCAACAATTACTGAAGAAGTAAGTTTTTCTGTATTGTCATTAATCATTTCATTCCAATAGCATATGCATCTAAAGCATTATGGGATATCCTCCTGAAAATGGTAAGGCGGGTATAAACTTTATCCATTTATTTCAAAATAAATAAGAAAAAAATTGAAATTTCAAAGGAGGTAGTTGAAAGACCAGTAAAAGGGAAGCGGGAAAATGGGAAGCGGGGTTTCACAAGATATTCAGATTTGTAAAAGTTGACCTGTCGTTAATGAGGGTAGGACTCCGACTACAAAACACCTGTAAATACTTGGTTTCAAACCGTCTGTATGTTTGTGTGTACTATCTGGATAGAATATATATGTTGAATTTCTACCACTTTGTATCAGTCCTCTGAAGATGCCTTAGTAATAGAGCTGAAACTGACCAGAATTAACAAACTTTTTTCGTTACATCCCTGTGGTGTTTAGAATATAATATATATATATATATATATATATATATATATATATATATATATATATATATATATATATATATATATATATATATATATATATATATATATATATATATATATATATATATATATATATATATATATATATATATATATATATATATATATATATATATATATATATATATATATATATATGTGTGTGTGTGTGTGTGTGTGTGTGTGTGTGTGTGTGTATGTATCTGTCATCACAAACACCAATCACCGACGTCACCACTATCATCAATAGATATAATTTACTTTTCCTTCTTACTGTATTTGGCGGTAACATTCATTTTGGTCTTTTCCGAAATCCATTATCCTCAGAACAATTCAGACTCCGTAACAGTGATGATGTTAGAACAACACCAGCGTTATTAACCCTGATATCAATAACACGCATCAAAGTCAGGAAAAACTGAAATATTAGTGTTGTCTTGCCTATTCTCTTTTGAACAGTTGTCGGGATTACCGGGGTCTCTGGAAGGAGAATCTCCAGGTGCCAGAGTGCATGGAAATTCTCCGTGTAAGGGTCCTAGACCTCCATACACTGGAGAACTGTCTCTACTCTGAACTCAGGAGAAAGGACCTTGAAGTATTAGGTAAGTGGCCCCGCGTCCCAGAAGCCGTTCCTGATTATTCAGTAATTATTCAGTCATTAGTTAAAGTTCTCGCCCTCATTTTTGTCACTCATTCAATGCAATTTTGTTGTTTGACTGAATATTCTTGTTCACTTATCTATTAACAAAACAGCCGATTATTACTTATTTTTTTCATTATCTGTTCCTTTCTAAATATGTTCTTGTTATTCAGCAATAAATACAAACAGAATAGCAAAACAATATTAGTGATTAGTATATATAATATATATATATATATATATATATATATATATATATATATATATATATATATATATATATATATATATATATATTATATATATATATATATATATATATATATATATATATATATATATATATATATATATATATATATATATATATATATATATATATATATATATATATATATATATATATATATATATATATATAATATATATATATATATATATATATATATATATATATATATATATATATATATATGTAAGGCTCATGAAGGTGACCTTTGAAAAGTTGGGTCAGCTATTCGCAGGGTCCATTTTCACTATATGCAGCAGATAGGAAACTGCTGAAACATTCGCATACCACAAGGGTCGAAGAAACCACCTTGGTGACAAGACACGGGCTGGGAAATGCGTTTTCAGCAAAGAACGTTCTAGAAGCTGAACCAGTTACAAAATCCGGTTTTGAAGGATGCTTCTTAATAATGTATGGTGTGTACGTGTACTTCGTGACGCCTTGAAATACAGAGGCGTGTCTTGCCGAACTTTGACCTCGAATGATGTCATACAAAAGTACGTTCGTTAGTGCGTTACATAATGAATATAATGGGAGGAACTGTTGTTCGAATTGGACTTGTGAGATCCGATTCATGTGTGTCTGAAGATGTGAGTGATTTTTCACATGGAGACTGTCCCAGAGGACTTGTAGAGTGAGTAAGAATTCATATACGTTTTTGGACTTTGTTTTTCAGAACTGTGAACACACGGTATCTCCTGTGACAGTGGAAGATGTATTTCTGCAATTTTTTACATTTTATGATTTTTAATGTGACGTTTCTTTTTTCACAGGTATTTCTGTTCCACTCCATTCCTATTCTTTTTCCTCTCTCCCTCCTACGAGGATGAGAGTGGTATGACATTTGAGATGACCTGTTTTAATTGATTGACGTGTTCATGTTTTGACAGATGAGTTATTTTCTGTAATTGGGGGTTTATGATTTTGGAGCATTATTTCCTTAGAAGATTTTCTGATAGTTATGTGAAACATTGGATTTCATTTTTCGTAATTTTTAAGAAGTTATTTTTCGTTGATTTTTGTCAATAAAGGGTTTTAGTTTTGTACTTAGTATCTCATTCCAGTAGTCCTTAGATTTTAGTTAGGGAAAGATATAACTTACGATGCCGGCTCACGTTACTGCTATCGCACAATGTCTCGGGATAAGCGAGATCAAACCTCTGTTCATAAAACAGAGACATAAATCAAGTATAGGCTCAGAAATGGCCGTTACATATATATATATATATATATATATATATATATATATATATATATATATATATATATATATATATATATATATATCACACATTACCACAGGTGAAAAATAAGAAACGGGGTGTAGGTCCTGACCGGTTTCGACTTTATTTCCAAGCCATTGACGAAGGACTGATACAGAGTATGAGACATCACAAATATATATACTACAAGAATAGTACTGACGAACATACACAACCGTTAGAGACTCCATATCCCTACTCAGGCCGGTGTCGAGGTAGGAGTGGCCTTTAAAACTCATTTGGCTAAAAATCACAATAGACTCTCAGGGGACATTGCTGATAAACAGACCATACCCACCTCAGATCCACACCTGACAGGTGTCATGGAGGCGGAGTTTGGAAACTCATTAACATTACTACCCTCGTACTGTGTTTACAAATATGATAATCCTATTTTCATACATCTCTACTGCCTACCTTAAAGTTTAAACAATTTACAAATTTCTTTTGATATTAAAGGATCAAGTTTATACATCCCTTGACTGATATTCATATTATGGTTGTAACTTTCTTTTATGAAGCTAGATTCAATGATGTTCCTTTCAGTGCATTATTAGAATATACAATCCTTTTGCCCCTTCCCAGTTGATAGCATGATTGTTCTCACTAACATGTACAAATATACCACTGTTCCCTTGTGCATATCTCACACATTTCTTATGCTGTTCAATTCTTTTTCCAGTGCTTTCCCGGTTTGGCCAATATAAAAGTTGTCACAAGACTTACACGGAATTTTATATACACACCCTTTAGTATTGTCTGGGGAGTTCTTGATAAGTACATTTTCATTGTTGTATTGTTCTTAAATGCGACATTAACACCAAAATTCTTAAGAAGATGAGGATATCTTTCATATTATTATTATAAAATAAAACAAGCAAATTTTTTGTGTTGTAAGGTTCTTTCTGGTTTTGATACATAGTCTTTTTGCCGCGTCAAATGCACTGTTTAATACACTATCAGGATATTTCAATTTCTTGCCTGCATTCCTAATCATATCTATTTCATCATCAATATATTCAGGGCTACATACCCGTAATGCTCTTAAAAACATAGATGAAAACACTGACTTTTAACCTTATTGCTTTGTCCAGAATAGAAATGCACATAGGAAGAAATATTAGTGGGTTTTCTATACACACTATATTTAAACCCACTACTATTTCTTCGTATGAGGACATCCAAAACGGTAAGCACCCATCATTTTCCATTTCCATCGTGAATTTAATTGATGGTACTAATTGATTTAACTTGGCAAAAAGTTTTTTACATCTTGGTTCCTGGCCATACACAAATTATGTCGTCAACATACCTAAACCATGTTACATTACGTGGGATTATGTTGTTTAATATCTTCTTTTCAAAAAATTCCATATATAAGTTACTTAACACTGGGGATAGAGGGTTTCCATTGCCATACCAAAATTTTGTGAGTAAAATTTACCATTAAATTCAAATTTACAATCTTTTATACATAATTTAATCAGTTCAATTAAAGTACTTTTAGAGAATGGGATATCCAGCTGTGTGTTCTCTAACAGTTCAGATAAAAACGCCATCAGATCATCTATTGGCACCTTTGTGAATAGTGATACAACATCAAAACTTACAAGCCTGGATTCACTGTTAATCTCTACACTATTTAGTTTATTTATCAGGTCCACATTATTCTTGATATTTGCATTTGAGATGGTACCTACTAATGGGTTGAGAATATCTACTAAGTACTTCGCTAGCTTGTATGATGCGGAACCAACTGAACTGATAATTGGTCTGGCAGGAAAGTTTGCTTTGTGAGTTTTTATTGTACCATACATGTATGGTAGCGATGGAGAGGTCACACACAACTTCTTTATAAGGCTTTCGTTACCTTTTAACAGGTTTTTCACTTTCTTATTGAAACCACTATTCACATTGTCTATCGGGTTCTTATTTAATTCTTTATATGTGTTATCATCACCTAAAAGATTTTGCATTTTTCTATATATTCACTTTTATTTAAAATTACAAGGGCAAATGATTTATCTGCTTTTGTCATGTGTATATTTTTATCTTTTTCAGTTCATTAATAGCAACCATAAATCTTTTGGGGACGTTTGTGGTGTCTGATTTTTCATACTTCCATAAATCACTCCCTTAACCATGTTCACTTCTTCATTCGTTAAATCACTATATTTTTCCAAATTACACAGTCCTTTAGTTATTTCCACACTGTTCCTTCCGCCAGGAGATAAAGCAAAGTTTAAACCGTAGCCTAAGGCACTAGTTACATTTCTATCCAGCTGTTTGTTTGATAAGTTGACGACACATTCATGATTGGCGTTGTTGGTCCAAGGGCTTCTTTCAATCAACAGTTTCATTTATTATCGTGTTTCCGTTTCAGTTTCCGATACACTTGATTCCTCATCTTCACATGACAATATTCACGTAGGAATCTCTCCAATCTGGTGGTATTGAGGCTTCAAAATGTCGTCTTTTTCTCGTAAGATCTTCAAAATTCTTTTGGTTTCCAATGTTTTGATGTTGATATGTTTTTCCAATATGGCACGTTGTATTTCACCGAAGGGTTGGTCTTCTAATTTCAGCAAGGAATTGGTTATGAACGATCTTGGTATCACTTGTTCATCCCGACATTCACGTAAAAACCGCAGGTGTTCCTTGTTGGTATGAGCTTGAGTGAGGGCGTCGGCAAATTCTCTGACGGCATATTCCAAGATGGGGAAAAGAACACAGAAAGATCGGAAGGAGCGCGTGGTATCCATTGATGATTATTATCACTTTTGTACGTGATTCATTTATCACATTACCACAGGTGAAAAATAAGAAACGGGGTGTAGGTCCTGACCGGTTTCGACTTTATTTCAAGCCATTGACGAAGGACTGATACAGAGTATGAGACATCACAAATATATATACTACAAGAATAGTACTGACGAACATACACAACCGTTAGAGACTCCATATCCCTACTCAGGCCGGTGTCGAGGTAGGAGTGGCCTTTAAAACTCATTTGGCTAAAAATCACAATAGACTCTCAGGGGACATTGCTGATAAACAGACCATACCCCACCTCAGATCCACACCTGACAGGTGTCATGGAGGCGGAGTTTGGAAACTCATTAACATTACTACCCTCAATACTGTGTTTACAAATATGATAATCCTATTTTCATACATCTCTACTGCCTACCTTAAAGTTTAAACAATTTACAAATTTCTTTTGATATTAAAGGATCAAGTTTATACATCCCTTGACTGATATTCATATTATGGTTGTAACTTTCTTTTATGAAGCTAGATTCAATGATGTTCCTTTCCAGTGCATTATTAGAATATACAATCCTTTTTGCCCCTTCCCAGTTGATAGCATGATTGTTCTCACTAACATGTACAAATATACCACTGTTCCCTTGTGCATATCTCACACATTTCTTATGCTGTTCAATTCTTTTTCCAGTGCTTTCCCCGGTTTGGCCAATATAAAAGTTGTCACAAGACTTACACGGAATTTTATATACACACCCTTTAGTATTGTCTGGGGAGTTCTTGATAAGTACATTTTTCATTGTTGTATTGTTCTTAAATGCGACATTAACACCAAAATTCTTAAGAAGATGAGGATATCTTTCATATTATTATTATAAGGCAAAACAAGCAAATTTTTTGTGTTGTAAGGTTCTTTCTGGTTTTGATACATAGTCTTTTTGCCGCGTCAAATGCACTGTTTAATACACTATCAGGATATTTCAATTTCTTGCCTGCATTCCTAATCATATCTATTTCATCATCAATATATTCAGGGCTACATACCCGTAATGCTCTTAAAACATAGATGAAAACACTGACTTTTTAACCTTATTGCTTTGTCCAGAATAGAAATGCACATAGGAAGAAATATTACGTGAATGTCGGGATGAACAAGTGATACCAAGATCGTTCATAACCAATTCCTTGCTGAAATTAGAAGACCAACCCTTCGGTGAAATACAACGTGCCATATTGGAAAAACATATCAACATCAAAACATTGGAAACCAAAAAGAATTTTGAAGATCTTACGAGAAAAAGACGACATTTTGAAGCCTCAATACCACCAGATTGGAGAGATTCCCTACGTGAATATTGTCATGTGAAGATGAGGAATCAAGTGTATCGGAAACTGAAACGGAAACACGATAATAAAATGAAACTGTTGATTGAAAGAAGCCCTTGGACCAACAACGCCAATCATGAATGTGTCGTCAACTTATCAAACAAACAGCTGGATAGAAATGTAACTAGTGTCTTAGGCTACGGTTTAAACTTTGCTTTATCTCCTGGCGGAAGGAACAGTGTGGAAATAACTAAAGGACTGTGTAATTTGGAAAATATAGTGATTTAACGAATGAAGAAGTGAACATGGTTAAGGGAGTGATTTATGGAAGTATGAAAAATCAGACACCACAAACGTCCCCAAAAGATTTATGGTTGCTATTAATGAACTGAAAAAAGATAAAAATATACACATGACAAAAGCAGATAAATCAGGCGCCCTTGTAATTTTAAATAAAAGTGAATATATAGAAAAAATGCAAAATCTTTTAGGTGATGATAACACATATAAAGAATTAAATAAGAACCCGATAGACAATGTGAATAGTGGTTTCAATAAGAAAGTGAAAAACCTGTTAAAAGGTAACGAAAGCCTTATAAAGAAGTTGTGTGTGACCTCTCCATCGCTACCATACATGTATGGTACAATAAAAACTCACAAAGCAAACTTTCCTGCCAGACCAATTATCAGTTCAGTTGGTTCCGCATCATACAAGCTAGCAGAAGTACTTAGTAGATATTCTCAACCCATTAGTAGGTACCATCTCAAATGCAAATATCAAGAATAATGTGGACCTGATAAATAAACTAAATAGTGTAGAGATTAACAGTGAATCCAGGCTTGTAAGTTTTGATGTTGTATCACTATTCACAAAGGTGCCAATAGATGATCTGATGGCGTTTTTATCTGAACTGTTAGAGAACACACAGCTGGATATCCCATTCTCTAAAAGTACTTTAATTGAACTGATTAAATTATGTATAAAAGATTGTAAATTTGAATTTAATGGTAAATTTTACTCACAAAATTTTGGTATGGCAATGGGAAACCCTCTATCCCCAGTGTTAAGTAACTTATATATGGAATTTTTGAAAAGAAGATATTAAACAACATAATCCCACGTAATGTAACATGGTTTAGGTATGTTGACGACATAATTTGTGTATGGCCAGGGAACCAAGATGTAAAAAACTTTTTTTGCCAAGTTAAATCAATTAGTACCATCAATTAAATTCACGATGGAAATGGAAAATGATGGGTGCTTACCGTTTTTGGATGTCCTCATACGAAGAAATAGTAGTGGGTTTAAATATAGTGTGTATAGAAAACCCACTAATATTTCTTCCTATGTGCATTTCTATTCTGGACAAAGCAATAAGGTTAAAAAGTCAGTGTTTTCATCTATGTTTTTAAGAGCATTACGGGTATGTAGCCCTGAATATATTGATGATGAAATAGATATGATTAGGAATGCAGGCAAGAAATTGAAATATCCTGATAGTGTATTAAACAGTGCATTTGACGCAAAAAGACTATGTATCAAAACCAGAAAGAACCTTACAACACAAAAAATTTGCTTGTTTTGCCTTATAATAATAATATGAAAGATATCCTCATCTTCTTAAGAATTTTGGTGTTAATGTCGCATTTAAGAACAATACAACAATGAAAAATGTACTTATCAAGAACTCCCAGACAATACTAAAGGGTGTGTATATAAAATTCCGTGTAAGTCTTGTGACAACTTTTATATTGGCCAAACCGGGAAAGCACTGGAAAAAGAATTGAACAGCATAAGAAATGTGTGAGATATGCACAAGGGAACAGTGGTATATTTGTACATGTTAGTGAGAACAATCATGCTATCAACTGGGAAGGGCAAAAGGATTGTATATTCTAATAATGCACTGGAAAGGAACATCATTGAATCTAGCTTCATAAAAGAAAGTTACAACCATAATATGAATATCAGTCAAGGGATGTATAAACTTGATCCTTTAATATCAAAAGAAATTTGTAAATTGTTTAAACTTTAAGGTAGGCAGTAGAGATGTATGAAAATAGGATTATCATATTTGTAAACACAGTACGAGGGTAGTAATGTTAATGAGTTTCCAAACTCCGCCTCCATGACACCTGTCAGGTGTGGATCTGAGGTGGGGTATGGTCTGTTTATCAGCAATGTCCCCTGAGAGTCTATTGTGATTTTTAGCCAAATGAGTTTTAAAGGCCACTCCTACCTCGACACCGGCCTGAGTAGGGATATGGAGTCTCTAACGGTTGTGTATGTTCGTCAGTACTATTCTTGTAGTATATATATTTGTGATGTCTCATACTCTGTATCAGTCCTTCGTCAATGGCTTGGAAATAAAGTCGAAACCGGTCAGGACCTACACCCCGTTTCTTATTTTTCACCTGTGGTAATGTGTGATAAATGAATCACGTACAAAAGTGATAATAATCATATATATATATATATATATATATATATATATATATATATATATATATATATATATATATATATATATATATATATATATATATATATATATATATATATATATGTTACACCCAATCTGTGAAATTGCCCTTTTCCTGAAATGGACAAACCGCTTGCCCAGTTCACGAAACGGGCAAAAGGCCTGCTCATTTCATGAAATGGGAATGAACCCTTGCTCATTTCATGAAATGGGAATGAACCCTTGCTTATTTCATGAAATGTGCTGCCATGATGAGCGAAAGCATATCTATGGTACTTAGATTTTAGTACAGCAGAAAATCTAAATATTTAAGAAGGAAAAAATAAAGAGATTTTTTAAAAGTAGTTGCTTTAATAATTAAAAATAAAGACAAAATTCACATACAAGCAAGCAAATTTACTACATTCATTGGTCAATAGTGTCACAGGATTTGTGGCTTAGACAAGCAATGTTGCATGGAAGGCCAGCTTTCAAACAAGAGCACCTCTTAGACAAGCAGTCGCTCCCGCAATGACATCTCCGGTATCCTTGTCCAACACACACACTTTCTGCTCAAACTTGTTCACGAATACTTATCTGTTCTGGGGGGATATTTTCCGGCACAAGACCTTTATATTGAACAAATTCAAACTGATTTCTGGCAAGTTTACCTTTGATAAACTTGTGTCAATCACATATCCTTTGCCTTCAGCTGCTAATACAACACCTACTATGTTTGGGGGATCTCCTTTGCTGCGGTCAAATTGAGACACAGACACAGACACATTGTCTCCAACACCAACTGCTAACAGTGATCTTGTGCTGCGTGCTGACATTCATAGAGCTTGATGTTGAGGACCACGCTGAGCTTCTTATCTTGCCCGTTTTGCTGAATGCAGTTCTTCAGCTGAGAGATTGTCTTGATCTAAAGCAGGTTGCTGCTGAGTTTCTGTAACTGGATGTGCTTCACGTTCACATTCAGGATCTACCGAAATTGGGTCATCCTGAACGAAGTTTTTGGCAACTGCGACTATATCGTTCAAAACAGGCTCTGGAACTACTTCTATAAGCCTTTCAAGTTCTTCTTCTTCAATACCAGATGATATTCTCTTGATAAATGCATCTGGTAAAACTGACTTGAGACCACATCGTGGCTTGTTGCCGGTGATTGCTTCACAGTGAGTCATCTTGATTGCTTCATGATGAACTGTTCGTGGCCCCCTGGACAAAACGGACACCATAACTCCATTTAGCACAATTATTGTCTCTCACCCACGCCATGAGCTTGAGTTTCATACCCCATTACCTCTTTCAATAGATCCCTGGCTCTCGGGGTGCCCAGGATGCCCATTCACTTAGACAAGTTCAGGCCACAGTGAGGTAAGTTCTTGGATAAATGCAGCTGTAAATTCACGGCCATTGTCGGACTGAAGGATGTGGGGTGCACGTATATCCAAGAAGATGAAAAGAAGCTCATAATTGGCAACCTCAGCTGCTGTCTTTGATTTCAGGGGACGAATGACATGAAATTTGGTCATGTACTCCATATAGTGCAGAATAAAGCAATAACTCCCATCTCTCATAGTTTGCATGTCCACCAGATCCACTTGTCCTCTTTCATTAAGATCAGTAAGAGATCTTAATGTGGCCTGACCACAACTCCCGCTGTTGTTCCCTTTCTACAGCGTTTTTCAACACAGCGCTCACAATGGAGGCTATATTATGACACAGTTGATCTTGGAATGCTGCCATATTGTTCACTGACTTTCATGTAAGTCTTCTTTTCATCACCATGGCCAGCGTTAACGTGGGCTTCTTGGATAATTCTCGTGACTGATTCTTTGGTTGTCATATATTTTCCATTGTTCTTTTTAACCTTTTCTGTTTCACCAAAGGAAACAGTCTGAAAAGTGTTGAAAATGTTGTAGTCTTCTCTTTTAAGCGTCTGTCCAGTCTTTCCTCTCTCCAGGATGGCAATTCAGTAGACCACAAGGAAGAACAACTCTCTATTTGTTCAACCATGGCCAAAGCTTGCATGGGTTATACCAGCTACCTTGGAAATGTCTTAAATATAATATTAAAGGTGTTAATGTTACTGTTAATAGTAGACTTCAAGATCACTATTTCCTGATTAACAACTAGTTATGCACATGTTTTTGGGATTCGTGCATGAAATTGCTCATTTCATGAAGTGGACAGGCTTTCTGCCCATTTCATGAAATGGGCAATTTCACAGATGGGGTAACATACAGTATATATATATATATATATATATATATATATATATATATATATATATATATATATATATATATATATATATATATATATATATATTTATATATATATAATTTTATTATGTATTTTCGCTGAGACTTTCTTTCCCATTTCATTTAATCGCTTACCTTTACGCTGTTGTACTTAACACTGACTTCATTTGATTTTGTCCGGCAGTTGTAAATGAACGTTTAATTTTCTCACCCCTCAAATTGTATTGTCTTCTTAAGCTGTTCTGTGTCCCTCTCCAGGTGTTCATCTCGGAGCCAACTTGAGCAGCATACTACACCCAATCCCTTCTGGAAGGATTCAAAGGGTCGGCGTGAATATCCTGGACGTCAAAGAAGAAACACTTGATAATGTCAAGAACATCCTTTTAGGACTCCAGCCGCAGGACGGACGCAGGTAGGTCCGTCATTCTACAGGAGAGACACAAATTAACACCATTTATTTCAAGCTGTGAACTAAGTAATTCATTCATATACCTTTTGTTGATTTCAAGGGAGAAAAGATTGATGCAGTCGACTAATACATTCCTCGTTTGAAATAGAGGCATCTATACACAGAAATGAGTAGAATTACTGTACTCCCTAATATTACAAAGCTCATTGGAATGAATTGTAACGATTACACACACGAACACACACATGCATATATATATATATATATATATATATATATATATATATATATATATATATATATATATATATATATATATATATATATATATATATATTCACAAATATCATCAAATATCTAGTTCACTATACCTCTGGAATCCAATACACCTAAAGGGAATTATAATCGACGAGTAACTCACCACCAGTGAGATTCGAACCGCTGACTGCTTTAGAAACAACGATATAAAGTGACTTTTAAACACTGAGTTAATATCGACTCTGCTGAACGTATGCCTGCCGAATTCAGGTTTTGTGCTTAGGATCGTTATCAACCCTCCTCCGCCACGATAGCCGATTACTTGTAACACGTGGCTAATTATGACTTTTCTTACAACCCATTTATTTTCCATCATCCCGAATCCATCGACAGTTCACTCAGTGATGTGTATTCAAAAAGAAACCAGCCAGACTCCAGAGTCTACAAGATTCCATGCAGTAACTGTCATTGAATATGCGTTGGGGAGACAGGTAAATCCATCTCACAGAGAGTAATAGAGCTAAAAGACCAGTACGATACGCTTCAGAGAGCGCGGAGATTTTTGTACATATGAGGAATACTGATCATACCATAACTAGAGTGGGGCCGAACTGTTTTTCAAAAGTAGTTGACTATACGAAAGAAAATTCTGGAATTCGTGACCACCAGTCAAACTAACAGCATGACTCTGTCAGGAGTACACTGGAAATCCGATTTTCCCGACGAGTTAATCTTAAGGCCCACTCTCAAGCAGGTGTTCCAGCGGTCAGGCCCACCAGACTCGAAAAGGTGGGCGCTAACGAAGACCGAACAACACCGGACTAAGTCCATTCTATCACAGGGCCTTCTGACTACCAACGTCGCCGTTATAAATACTCTCGTCATTTACCAGCAGTCCATATCCATCAATGATTTGGATTACAAAAAGTTTCTTAATCAAAATATGTGGTTTTATAGTGAAAATAGTGTGTTTATTGGCCTTTTTCTTTCATATCTGTCTATCTATCTGTTTGTATGTATGTGTGTATATATATATATATATATATATATATATATATATATATATATATATATATATATATATATATATATATATATATATATGTATATATATATATATATCTATATTTATATATTAAATTTTATATATTTATATTTATTTAATTTGGTTTTATTCTGTTTATTTAAATTTTAATTATTTTGATTTTTTAATTTGGTTTTATTCATTTATTTATTTTAATTAGATAGTATTCTTATAATTTTTATAGTAATTTTGCTCTATTATGTTGAATTTTATTATAAGAAAATTGTAATGTCTTCATTTTAATTTTGTAGATTGATAACGAGTGAAAGTACTGCTTGAAACATATCCCAATAAAGTTATGTAAAATGTTGTTCCGGTTTTGGCCTTATGTCCATACTGATATATATATATATATATATATATATATATATATATATATATATATATATATATATATATATATATATATATATATATATATATATATATATATACATATATATATATATATATATATATATATATATATATATGTATATATATATATATACATATATACACCAAATACCCAAAACCCGAACAACATTTTACATAACTTTATTGGGATATGTTTCAAGCAGTACTTTCACTAGTTATCAATCTACAAAATTAAAATGAAGACATTACAATTCTTATAATAAAATTCAACATAATAGAGCAAAATTACTACAAAAATTATAAGAATACGCTTAAAATATCTAATTAAAATAAATAAATGAATAAAACCAAATTAAATAAATCAAAATACAAAATTTAAGTCACAAAAACGGAAGGTATAAAGGCGTAATAAATACACTAGTCAATATACAAACCAGTAAAACGCAGACTAAAAACACAAAGTGAGTTTACAGCCATATTTCTAGCCAAAGAAGGCTTTGTCTCCGTGGAGTATAGAACTTCTAAAATGTCGAGGTTTGTAGCAAACTGAGCAGTGGTTAAAACAGAAAAATCATCAATATGTAAAGGGTGACCGGTCCCCTCGCTGTGTTCTCTAATTGCATTGTAACTAGGCCTTGAAAGATAATTGCCTGTACAATATGACTTACCTAGGTGTTCAAACCATCTCATCCAAGCTGATCTGGTAGTTTTTCCAACGTAAGTGGCATCAAAACCACTACACCGCCATTTATAGATCAGATTGGGCTGAAGGCTTGTTGTTATAGGGTCTTTAATTTTAAAGAAATAAAATTCTGTAAGATGCTGTTCCGGGTTTTGCTTTGGTGTCCTTACTGATATGTTGATGGTGCTTCCCTGCTTTTGTGTTCATTGCTCTCGCTCTCTCGCTCTCTCTCTCTCTCTCTCTCTCTCTCTCTCTCTCTCTCTCTCTCTCTCTATATATATATATATATATATATATATATATATATATATATATATATATATATATATATATATATATATATATATATATATATATATATATATATATATATACATATATATATATATATATATATATATATATATATATATATATATATATATATATATATATATATATATATATGACTTTTTTTTCACATCACCGTGATTCATATTCAGTCAGCAAGCTACAAACGTCCTTTAATATCCAATTCGCTCTACCTCGGAAATAATATATTTTCATATATGTTACAGAGAGAGAGAGAGAGAGAGAGAGAGAGAGAGAGAGAGAGAGAGAGAGAGAGAGAGAGAGCAATGACTGCACCAGCAGGGAAGCACCATCAACATATCACGCTTTACCAGATACGTATGTAATTGTAATAGCCCCAATGCCCTCTTAACTTCTCGAATTCTTCATAATTTTTGGATACGCTTGTCACTACAAAGCCTTAGATCCAAATGCAAGATATACGAAGCAATTCTCAAGTCCGGTAGCAGGAATCGAACCTGCATCCCTTTTTGATTACATTCTTTGCCTAAGGACACACATAGTAATAGATGCACCTCTTACATGGATTTCTTTTAAACAGACGAACAGCCGAATATTGAGTCAATAAAAACAAACAATTTCAGTCAAATTTGTGAAATACATAAAATACTCACTAAAAAGTAAAAAGCAGGAGAAAAATATTCTCAACAATAATTTAGGGATTAATGTAACTGAACACATTTTCGCCGTTGTATTTAGCATTCGTATAATTTTGTATTGCATACACATGTGCATATGAATGCATGCTTATGCTTAAGTAAATGTCTGTGTCTGCTCTTCAGAATCAAACTGCACAGTCCTAAAATGACAATACTGATATCCTTGCTTTCCTTGACTGCATAGTGAGTTAGACTAACAGTCTAGTTATTGCCATATCCTTAATGCTATGCGCCACCTTTCATTATTCTCGTTTTAATTTCTTTTCTATTCTCTTTATCAACAGATCATTCTTTAACATAGGGTTCCCTCGGTGCTTCCTGAACGAAGAGGGTATCGATAGACTTCTCGGTAACTTGCAAGGTATTACAGTGACATACGCTGTCTGGTTACCAGCGAAGATTCGACCAGCCGGCAAAGCCGTGCTCCAACGATTTAGTGCAAAGGCCAGGGCGTTGACCGGATGCTTATACGATATCGAATGGTGAGTTTACTTGTTAGTATTTTGTCTTTTTTCTCAAGTTAAAGTTTTGCTTCTCTTCAAGAAATCTATTGGAGTCCGCTATTATCCAGCTTACCTCCAGTTGTAATTTTAATCTTAGCCCTGGCATGTATTATTTGGACCCCTGTATTAGAAAAATGTTCAAGAATGACCTAAAAGATAAAATCACTGACTTAATTACAAGTTAGCTACTTGATATATATTTTCTATATATCCGTATGTTTAATATAATTTTTTTTATTTGTAAAAATGTTCATCTTGCAAAAGGTTATTATTGTTTACAAAAAAAAAAATAATAATTATTGTGTTGTACTAAAAACTTTTTAGGTGGTCAGTCACGAACCTGTATAATCTTTTAATTGTCCTGTCCCTGCTCCTGAACGGTTGATCCTAGTCCTTTGTAAAAACCTCTTAAATATTTAATCCTGTTTTGGCAGTTCTACTAATTCTTCAATTGTATTTGATTCCAGGTACATATGTTTCCTTTATAATTCCCATCTGTCATTTATATGAGCTTTCTTTGTAAACACTTTTATATTTCTTCAGTCTGCTAAGTAAAGGACATAGCGTCGAAAGGCCTCACAGCTCTCCAGTGTTTCCGTTTTCTTCGTGGATTTTATCTTTACTTATATATTCATCATGTTCCATATTTTCGTGATTCAGTTATATATATATATATATATATATATATATATATATATATATATATATATATATATATATATATATATATATATATATATATATATATATATATATATATATATATATATATATATATATATATATATATATATATATATATATATATATATATATATATATATATATATATATATATATATATATATATATATATATATATATATATATATATATATATTCTTTATTTCAGCTCAGGGCCATATATATTGAATATACAAAGTAAAGACTAGACAAAATGATAAAATTGATATCGGTAATATCCACACAGTCGCTGAAGCTGTAGTAAAAATAGTATTCACAATAATGGTAATGACAGTCATAGTATTGCGAACAATAGTAAAAATATTAAAAATGATAACAATTAAAAAACAGATTGCAGACAATTGATTTCCTGCGACGGACCTTAGGCGGTTACAGAAGTCAGGCTCAGAATGCTAAATACGAAATGTGAAAAAGGCAAATAATAATAATAATAATAATAATAATAATAATAATAATAATAATAATAATAATAATAATAATAATAATAATAATAATAATAATAATAATAATAATAATAATAATAATAATAATAGCTGCAGGTAACACTTAATAATTCCAAAAATAGAAAATAAGTGTACACAGCAATTCAGGCCAACCTTGTATGAAGGAATATAGTGTCATTTATGGAACAGGCGTCTCATTTTCCCATCTTTCCCACATTTTAGATCTCCTTATAGCCTCCTGTTTATGATGCTTTCGATAAGCGAGTTGCTGCTGTTTCCCAGTCGGGTGATCAGACTGGAAATTGTTCGCCCAACAGTGATTTTTAAATTATCCAGGCAGTTTTCTATGAACATCTGCGTGGCATGGTAGCCAGGTGTGTTGGTGTGGCGTCTCAGAATGTCATTGCGAAAAACAGTGATACGTCTCATGGCCTCTCGGGTATAGTTCATCCAAAGGGAACACCCATTTATGCAGTAGCAGTACGAGTGGAAGGGTAGCAGTTTTGTGTTTCGGTGTCAAAAGACAAACCTCCTTACAATCATGTTGCCAGTTGCACATAGTTGACGATGCCTCTGCTCTGTGTCTGTCGTATCTTTTAAATCGTATGTGACGACGTGGCCCAAAGTTCGGAAATTCATGCACGAATTCCAGACGATGATTTCCGAGGAAAATTTGTGGTTCTGCAATATTATGCTTAGGCGATCTCAGGAGCAGCGACATGCTCTGGGTCTAGGTTTCGTTGTACAGGCTATTAAACTCCTCTGCATATCTGCGGCAAGTGTCGATTAGTTGCTGGAGACCTCTTGCACTGATGGGGAAATCAGAACCATGTCGTCGGTGTAACAGTGGTTGTTTATTGTTATTGTGGACAATCCACTGGGGGTCTGGAATCATCGAAAGGTTAAGAACCCTGCCCTAAAGGATCTGGTTTTCTGGTGGTTTTAAGGTTCCAGTTATACACACACACACACACACACACACACACACACATATATATATATATATATATATATATATATATATATATATATATATATATATATATTTGTTATACATTGTTATATTCTGAGGCCGGTTGGAAGAATGTAACTGGATTTTTTTTAACTGCCTTAAGGGCCAACACCTAGCTCTCAGAATATAAGCGATAAATGTAATGAATAAAGTGACTTACCTTGATATCACATCTAAGTAACCAGAGAAGTGGAGGTTGCCTTTAAAACCAGTCAATGACTTTAAACTGAATTTATTTATAAATTGAGCAATCAGGAAATTAATATGAAAGGCTGACTGAGCAGCAAGCAAGGCACATACAATGTGCAATAAAAGTGAGACAGTGCATAGCAAATAACGGAATCTGAAAGGGCTACAGCCCTGAAATAGTTTGACATGCAAATGAATTTATGGCTGTTGAGACTTGTTGAATGGTTTTGGGTAGTTAGCGCAACATGTTTGCAAAGGGGAACTGTGTCCAGCACCCCTGGACAGCTGAATCAGAAGACTCTTGCACGTAGCAAGGTGGCAGTTAAATGTCTAAGGCTATTTGGTTCACGAGGGTAGGGGCAGACCACTCAAAGAGCCAGATAACAGGATTCTGGAAGAGAATCCCAGGTTAGCATTCAAATCAAATGACTTTCTCTCACATGAAGTTACTTATGCACGATGGAGGAATTTATCAATTAGATTTAATTAGCACCTGGTAACACTATGGTTGGAATGCTCTAATACTAATTTAATTTGAGCTTGGGACAAGTCATGAGGGCCAAATGTGCATGCTAGGCTGTGGAAAGCAAAGGGGCTTTGTTTTAGGAGAATGAAAAGTTGGAAATACTGAAAATGGAGAGAAATTCACGAGAAGAGAAAGATTACTGGCAGTAAATTGCTACTTCAGACTTACCTTATTGCATCTGTGCATGGAGCTCACTTGCAAAAGACAAATTTCGGCCACAGAAGTCTCACCTTGCCAGTGTGAATAGCAACAGGACTGCATTAACAATGTGTGCACTTGGTCCCTTTGGTAGAGCATGTCCTGGCAGGGCGCGATGCGTCTCCCATTTGGTTTCAAGCTTGGTGCCCCAGTACTTCGGTCGATTTGAAACGCAATTTCAGCCGGCAGAAAGGTCGAATGGAAATAGGTCCTATGATTGATTGATTGTGAAATTTAAGTCTTGAAGACCAAGCGCCGGAAACCATCAGGATTATTCAGTGCCGTAATGAAGGTGAAATATACAAATTAATGATATGAGTGATAATGAATAAGTGAATGATGATATACTACTAAAATTCAGCGTTAAAATATGAACATAAAAATATGAATAATGATATTAGATAGAACCAAGAAAAAATAAGTATATATTAACTTTTATATTCAAAATGGCTAAGGCTACTAGGGTCAGCATAGCAGCCCAATTACGGTCCTAGCTAGCCCTTCTGTCCCTAACGGATTTCTCCCCCCCCCCCAAAATCATACGATGCTGGGGCTAAGGGGTCGGCATGGTCCCCCCCCAAAATCAGGCAATATGGGGGTAGGCCTACATAAGTTCACCCTCTCCAGTGGAGTCCCCTCCAACCGACATTAAATTTGATTTCCTAGTGCTAACGGGTAAGGGACGAATTTTCTAAATACGGAATATATATAATATATATATAATTTTCTAAATATATATATATATATATATATATATATATATATATATATATATATATATATATATATATATATATATATATATATATATATATATATATTCATATATATATATATATATATATATATATATATATATATATATATATATATATATATATATATATATATAAATATATATATATATATATATATATATATATATAAACTAATGAACATGAGCACGTGTATCAGATATAAATTTCTAAGTGACATCAGGAATGAACCCCATTCTTTTAAATGAGAGGCCAGGACGTTACATATTGACCTGGGAGGCAGCCGTCTAGCATAACAGGAACTTTTACACAACTTACCGACTCAGCAGGAAATCGGAAAGTTGGGAAACTTTGCCAGTATATCAGGCGGCAGCAGGCCCGAGAAAAAACCTCAGGCACTGGGGTACTTAGGTTCCAACTTCTTTTGTGACCTGGGTGGGTTAATTGGTAATGTCCTGACCTCTCATTTGATAGCCTGGGGATCGGTCCTAATGTGAGCCAGAAATTTAAATATACAGTATATATTAATGTCTTGTTTTATAAAATGATCTCTTCTGGTCTTTTGCGCTGTCGGCGCTTTATTCAACAAGTCCTTCTTTACTCGGCAGGAATGAAAAATTCAATGCCTGGTGTGGGGATGACGACAGTGAAGATGACAGCAATGACAATGATGATGATGATGACGATGGCAGCGATAAAAATGATGACGATGATGGAGATGATTTCGGTGATTATGCTGACGAAGGTGATGGTTGAACCAATAATAAAGGAAAAGATTCTGGGAATTATGTTAGCGAATTTCATGATAAAAACGTTGACAATAGGGATGATTCAAGTGATGTTGATGTCGAGGTTTGTGATTACAACAATGATGACAGGCGTAACTTCTCCAAAGATGACGATTATGACAATGTCAGGTTCACTTTACAACATGATGTCTAAATTGTGCAGCATTTTTTCACAATGGAAATCTGCTGATCAGTTTCTAAGTAGGCAAATTAAGTTTGCCCTTTTAGGTTTTCGAATTAATGGAAGAAAGTAGCATCATAAAATGTAATATCAGTTTACTCTGGTTTGCATATTAGGAAAAAATGTCCTGCGTGTGAAGTGATACAACTAGAAAAAAAGGTGATTTCAGAATTTTATCCAAATAAACAATTCTTTAGGGAAAAAATTGTCTTCCTCCCATTAGAACATTTGCAACTGCTGCTACATACCAGCCAAATTAATTATTCTGAAGGAATTAACATATTTCATGCGAGGTTTTCTCGTTTCGTGAAAGTTCTTTAACGTCATAGGTTTACTTCAGGGCTCAAAAGTTGCGTGAGGATGATTTCGACACTGAAACCCCGCTAGTTAAACTGATAGCGGTAAATCAAGATAATAATAATGATATATTCTTTCCTTTGCCAACAGTCAGTCTTCCATTCTGTTAAAACTTCTTATCTATGTTGTTTACTTAGGTTCCAAAATGCTCTCTGTTAATTGAAATACAAAATTCCATTTTTAGTATTTTCAGTGAGTTGTTTTACTTATAAAGGTGCATACTATTTACTTGGGATGTCCTGATTATTTGTAAGCTTTTCAGTACGTTAGTAAATTTACTGATGATGAATAGCATTATTCACTTTTGTTGGTCAAGTAGGCATTTCGAATTTTGTCGTTTCTAGTTTTAATATTTGGAAAAGATGTTATTTTCTTGCGCAAAAAGTTCCCCAGACGTTTATCTTGCGGTGTTTTCAGACCCCATAGTCTTTTATATCAGACATTCTTTCTAATAAGTCAAGAAAAATTATATTTATTGCTTTATAATAGCCTAGGTATTTCACTTCTTTCATATTTAATATTTAAGAGGGGTGTGTCTTTTGCTATTGTTTATCTCCAAAAAAGTTTTCCCTGTACTGTGACAATTATTTTTAAAGACAGTTTGCTTTCGTTTTTCAATTTTCACTATAGGAATTAAGACAATTATTCATTCCTGTTAGTGAGGAAAACATCCTGGTTACTTCATATTTTATGCCAATATAGATTTATTACAGTAGAGTTCTTTGAAGCTGAATATCGAGAGGCTTTAATAATTGGATTTAGAAAAAAGTTTGTAATTCTAGATAATGGAATTTGAGGAGGAGCAGACAATGAATGAGGAGTGGTTTGACAAAGAATGATGTATTTCAATCTTATGAAAAAAGATACTGGAATAATTTTTATTTTATTTCACCTCTTGGAACTGTTTTTTGAATATAAGTATTCTGGTTTATGGAGTTGTGTACAACTTGCAACCTGGGTTTCAGATTTGCTTTATATAAAAGTCTAGATATTTTGATTATTAACAATAATGAAAGTGATAAAGATAAAAATAATAGTAATAATAACATACTAAAGGCAGAATATAACTTTTTCTTGATTATGCTAAAGCCTTATTATCGTTTCAGTGTTTTGAGGTCAGTAGACTACAGCTGTTTTACTGTCTTCCCAAACCAAAAATATGATAGAAATTTATTTTGTTAAAGGTGTTAAAACCTTTTCGTTTATCAAAATTATGAAACCTAAGAAGACTCCGGATGAGTGTCAACGCTTGGTGATATTTGTGAAATTTAAAGGGACTTATCAATGACAGCTTCCGGTTTGTGAGAGGATGGTGTATTTCATTGAGACATGGTAGGCACACGTGGCAGTGAGCTTGGCTTTGAGAGAGAGAGAGAGAGAGAGAGAGAGAGAGAGAGAGAGAGAGAGAGAGAATGCCTTATCGCCACCCTGGTATTTCATCTACATCATTCTGCAGTGCAACTTAAAATTAAGTTTTATTTCTCCGGAAACATCGTTCATGTGTAGATAGTACACTATAACACTCATATTGTTTTTTTTTTTTTACTTAAATCAGACCTGCATATCGTTTTCAAATCAGGCATACTCCTTTTCTACCAATTCTGTTTATTCTTGGCGAGTACACACAAATAAACACACACGCAAACATGCGTGCTTGTTTGCACGTGTGCTTATTTGTGTTTACTCGGCAAGAACAAACAGAATTGCTAGAAAAGGAGTAGGCCAGTGTTTTAAGTTGCACTGCAGAACGTTATAGATGAAATGCTAGGGTGGCGATAAGGCATTTCTCACCCTATCAGATTCTCTCTCTCTCTCTCTCTCTCTCTCTCTGGGACATTAAAAACCAACAGATCCTTTAGGCAGTGGTTCTCAACCTGCTAGGGGGGCGTCAGCAATTCATAGGGGAGGCGATAAAATAAAAAATTCTCTAATTGTATTCGTTATTCTCTTAAACAAGAGTCGCTAAGAAGAAGTATCAAGTATCTCACTAATTCATTCCTAAAGGAATAAAAACACCCCTTCCCTTTCTCTTTTTTTTTTTTTTTTTTGCCTTTAAATCTGGGAGGGAATGTTACTCATAGATGCAAGGGGCCGTGGAGGGATGGACCAACTCTTAGGGGCGTGGTAATAAAAAGGTTAAGAACCACTGCTTTAGGGTGACCTCGGAAAATAGGTTGCTGGTCAATAGTTCAACCGGCAGACGCTTTACTTTGCATTAAACCAAAATGTAGAAATGGCCACCTCGGGAGAGATCTGAAGGAATTCTATTCGAATATAAAATCCACTCTGGATACCTTTAGTTTCGTCAAGGTAAGTCGAGTAACATACCTGGCTGGAATGACTTGGTCAAAGATTTGTATGCACATCCATGAGAAATGTTTTTACTCTAGATGCAAAATGGTAGCCCGAAGGAAGGGCACTTTGCATTGCTAATGAGATAGGCGAGAGCACAGTTCAAACCTGCTCTTAACCGGTCACTGGTAACATAGGCTGAGGTTTTCCTTGCCCCGGGTGAAAGACTGACCTGCCAGTAACCTTTCAGTAAATTAAATTTACTTATATAGCGGGCACACCAACTCGGTCGGTGCAATCTTCCACACAAGGCAAGGGGAAGGCATCAGTTTTGGTAGCAGCTTTGACCTTACGAGAGTAAAAGCAGAGCTTATGTTGACCACCTCCTTTCTTGACCAAAACCACGGGTGAGCTCCAAGGGCTGCAGCGTGGCTCAGTGAGGTCATGGTTAAGCATGTACTTCAGCCTACATGGGTACTGTTTGATACGTTATGCCTTCCCGACATCAACGTCATGTTCTAGGACATTTGCCCTACCTGGAGCGTCCTAAAAATGATCTTGATATTCATTAATAAGTTCAATTAGAAATGAGGCCTTATCAGCATCCACATGCTAAAACTAAATATCTAGATGATTTAAAATGTCTGAATTGCTAATCAATCCATTAGAACTTACAGATAATTGGTCACCTAAAAAGGGTTCACTCTCTACATCTACGTCATTAACTATATTTACAACATTAACTGGATCTACATCCATATTCTCATCTCTACTAACAAATGGTTTAATCATATTAGTATGGCATATCCTCGTTTTTCGTCTCTTATCGGGAGTCTCGGTCAGGTAATTAACGTCATTAATTTTTCTCTAACACCTTCTCGGACCTGGAAATTGTACCTTCGATGAATTTCCAGGCATGAGAAGCAAAACCAACACTCTGTCACTGATATTAAAATACCTTTTACAAGTGCCAACTTCATACTTACTTTTCATAATAGACTGAGCTTTTGAGAGGTGCTCCTGAGAAAACGTCATCGCTCTATATAATTTTTCCTGTAAGTCAGAAACATCATCTAATATATTAACAACGGGAGTACCTCCTTACTAATGTTCTCTTACCACATCCAGAGGTTCTCTTACGCAATGACCAAAAAATTAATTAGAAAGGAGAGAATCTTACAAACTCATTAGGGATAGAACGGATTGCAGTGCGCAAGGTAACTCCTTTTCGGCCTCTTTACCAGGTTCTAAAACACCAGTTACCTTTTCCTTCTCCTTAATGTCTCTTTTTCCATTTCTTTCTCTTTGTATTTCTTGACAGCCTTAACCACCTCAAATAGTGGGCATCCCTTTTAACCTCAGTGGCTAAACCTACATTGAGAAAGCAGCTACTAAATATAACTACTAAGGGATTCAGAGCCGATGAAACATGATTTTTGAGCAAAAAGTTTTTATCAAAGCATTGGATAAAGGTGAAGGTTGGCAAGTGTATATTTTATAACCCTGCCTAATTTTTGTAAGCATTATTTAGTACCTAAGTTCGATAGTTTTGATATTTTTAGAGTAAAATGAAGTCGCTGATGCCGGAACTGAGAAAATCGCAGACAAAGATCCTAAAGCAACTCATGACGTAAACATAATATGTCATGAGACTCCGCCCATCCACCAGGTAGGTGGTGAATGGATATGCTTACACAGTCTAGGCTTCAACAAATTCGATAATGGCCAGCAGGATATGGAATTGTCCCAGTGGTTGCAAGAGTGCATTTATGCTACGACTTGCCACTTTGTATACAAATGAGAAAACTTGATGCAAGATTTACTATAGTGTGAATAGGTAATTATTTCTATAGTGGCTAATAGTTACTTGGACATCCCAGAAGTGTTGGCAGGAGCTGTTAGACTATCCCGTCATTTTGAGGAGTGTTGGAAGACAGACAATACCCATGAGAGCGTGGAATCAGTCATCACTGACATTGCTAGTGACAATGAGGACGGAGATGATGACCTCTTTCTTGTGAGTGACGATGAGGACATTTTGTAAATAAATTATGCATAGTGTTAAAATTTCTTTTTGTACATCAAAAACATATTAATTAAAACAAAGTGATTATAACAATATGTTCCTCATTCAAACTGATTTCAATATATTTTCCTTTCCATGCATATCAATATAAATCGTGTTACATTTGATTGATATTAACTAGGTAAATAATAGCTTGCCCTCAAAATTTTGACTCCTACCATTACCTTTTATTTGCAGTGAGTATACGAGCCTGTTTAGTGTGCTGTAGGATATAAATAAAAAAAAAGAAAATTACAAAACTGAAAAACAATGGCGTTGACCTTTACACCTCTAACAATTGAGGGAAATGAGGTATCATTGCTTTTCATTTGAAATCTACATCTATTGACTGCTCCTGACTTTCTGCAAATAGAAGGCTATATTGTCGAAACCTGAGGTAAAACAAAACAGATTGTCTTTTTGTATTCCCACCCTGATTAGATGTAGATCTAACAAATGAGCTATAGACTGGTTCACTATGTGGATGAATTACATACCTTAAATTATTTGTAAAGTAGAAACAATATAGATATCAAGAAAATGGAAGAATTCCAAGCTAACAACTTAGTCCCAACAGCTGTTGTGGAAGTTGTGATGAAACCTCCACAAAATAATAATAATAATAAAATTATTTAGAAGGATAATGCAATCAAGGGAACGCATAACAAATCCTGCTTGCCATCATTGATATCGCTGAAGCCTAGGATGGGTACTAATATCAATTAGTGAATATGTCATCGGCAAATGGGCAGAGCTATAGTGATGAGACGTTTTCCCCATGTGTAAACTTGTCTTCAATGTGAGTGGAGCCTCATGACGAAATAGGTTAACATGACTATTGTGTTCAAAACCCTTACCTGCGATTTTGATGCTCTGGCACAGGAAACTACAGTGTACTCTGATAAATACCAGAACTATTGAATTTGGGTACTGAATAATACTTGCAAAAATTAGGTAGGTTATAAAATATACATTTGCCAACTTTCACCTGTATCCGATGCTTTGATAAAAAGGTGTTGCAGAAAAATTGTGTTCCATCGCCTCTGTATCCCTTACTAGTCTCTCTTTAACTTGTATAAATAGCTCTCCTGATTTCAGTCAGCAAGGAAAATAACAAAAACTGACTCTTTGTCTTCAAAACAATGCATCCTTCTGACAGGGGACCAAAAGCTAACAATTCAAATCGGTTCACTGATTTGCACCCTCACAGAGAGTCTTCCTACTTAAGTCTGCGTTTGTTGAATGAGAAATCTTGTCAATGTCGCCAAATTTGTTATGAACTTCAGGATTGTATCCTGAAACCGAAACAAATAATTACTTAGATTCAACAGGATCTGTCTCTCCAAATCAGTTGCTAGCAATAGACAAAGATTTTAAACACAGAACTCTGGCAAGAAGATACACTCAACAGAGGGATAACAAAACCAAGAACAACCATAACAGTTAATTTATTATCATAAAAACTTTATAAAACAACAGATGTCCTCAAAAGAAACTGTCATAGGAACTAGAAATTCACATTAACCTAAAAAACTTGCTCACTACTTTCATTCTTCTAGCTAACTCTCATAAAACAGTACTAGGGAAAGAATGATGATAAAAAAAATAAACACTCACATGGCAATCGTAGGCACTAGATGGAAAATATCGTTGACATTGATTTTCAGAGTACAATAAAATAATAAATTTACAATGACATTGATATTTATAATATACAACATTTGATATAATAAATTTACAATGGAACCTTATACCATATATATATATATATATATATATATATATATATATATATTGAGAAATATAAAGTATATATATATATATATATATATATATATATATATATATATGTATATATATACATATATAATATATATATATATATATATATATATATATATATATATATATATATATATATATATATATATATATATATATATATATATATATATATATATATATATATATATATATATATATGTATATATAAATATTATTTATAGATATATATATATATATATATATATAGATATTAGTTCAGATATATATATATTCGATGGGTAATACAATATATATATATATATATATATATATGATATATATATTATAGGATATTTATTTCTATATGATAAATTCATTTCTCATATATATAATATATATTCATATATATCCACAATGAAAAATAACTGAAAAGGTCCCATTTCGACTTTATTTCCAAGTTGACAACCATAAATGTGTGACTTAGCCACTGTAAAATAAATCTTGGATAATCCTTGAAAAGCCAAAGGAGAAGCTGTTAATCAGCTCAGTGGTCTTATAAACTCACGTACAAAAGTGATAATAATCATCATATACTATATATATATATATATATATATATATATATATATATATATATATATATATATATATATATATATATATATATATATATATATATATATATATATATATATATATATATTATGAGGCATGCAGCAGGGCAAGGGCATAAGCGCCACCATGGCCAAAATAGAGTTAGCAGTAAGACATTTCTCCCCAGGCTTTTCCCCTAATGCATCAGCCCTTATGGTTTAATACGCCATTGAATACAAGTACTTTTTCACCCTTATGGGATGTGGGAATGTAGGCCAACAGACTTCCTTGCGCATGGGTGCTTCTCCATTTGTCCCTTTAAACTCAGGGCGGTATGAACCGGGAGTATGGGGAAGTGAGCATTGCCGTCTTTCTCCACCCATCTTCAGCTTGGTCTCAGCAGCTAATGAAAACGTGCACAGACTGGGCTTGCATTTCTATTGGCTTGCTTCTTCGACCGCTAACGCACTGTAGTTTCACTAGTGGATGCTCTGTTATTTTTTACTTTTACGTGTATTTTCTTAGTAATTCAATAGTGCATTAACTATAGCTGATAGTGTTGTTAATAGTGATCACCAAGAGATTGTTATTAGTGAAGGTAAATTAAGAGATGGGCAAAAGTAAATTCAACAGCAAAAATCGTTAAAATTAAGCAAATAAAAAGCCGGCACACACTGCTTTACCTTACATTTTATGCTATGGCTTCAGTATAACATATTATAATGCCATAATTTTTATTATGGTACCGGGCTAAATTTCCTTTAAAATTATGAAAACTAGATTAAAATCGTATGGTTGGTTTCAAAGTTGTTGATGCCTGAAAACTTTAAATGCATTTCTCTCAGTCTGTAAAAAAACAGCGCTTGCGTCCTTGCTCCTCTGGGCACCTCATATTCATATATATATATATATATATATATATATATATATATATATATATATATATATATATATATATATATATGTATATATATATATATATATATATATATATATATATATATATATATATATATATATATGTGTGTACCTGTGTGTGTGTGTGTGTGTTGTGTGTGTGTGTGTGTGTGTGTGTTCTAACACTGGAAGTTCCATCATAAATAACGCTATCTTATATTAATTCACACTGGGGTATGATACAATGATCTCGCAAAAAACAGTCATCACTATGTAAAAATGATAATAATAATAATAAACATAGGCAAATGAATTATTCTCATCCTTTTGGCCTCGAAAGGCCTGACTACTCCAGGAAAATCCAGCAAAAACACTCAACCTGGGCAAAAGCAAGAGGGATCGTAAGGCAGGCCCCACCGCTGAAGCATAGCGCAAGACACAGCACAAAGGAGTTTGCTGTAAGATACTTGGGACTCGACCCGATAAGGCAGAGTCGACTGCAGGCTCTACAGAATGCAACAAGGTAAGGATGGGGCTGGACCTCCTCTCAGTGGGGCCAAAACATTACAGTTCACCTGATGGTTTTTCTTCAAGTGAGGGAGATAAAAGCAATGATGAACAGGTGAACAAGGCAAACACTCAGGACGAAAACTCCGCTTGTCGAACATATAAAAAAAGAAAAAAACAAGAGGGGAAATATAAACTACCCAAATATTATGTCAAAAAACCCTCAGAGGGAAGAAAAAGTCCTAAAGCAGGTTGTGGTACTTAAAACAAAGTAAAATATACATTACAAAAAATCACAAAATGTTTGTTCATATATATATATTTAAATTCTATATATATATATATATATATATATATATATATATATATATACATAAATATATATATATATATATATATATATACTATATATATATATATATATATATATATATATATATATATATATATTGCATATATATATATACATATATACTTATAAGAAGGCCCATAAAACACTATTTAAACGTTGAAACCATATATTTCAGGCACTTGCTATCATCAATTGAAACCAACAATATGAACCTGTCAGGAGGACATTTTCGGATGCCATTGACACCTAATCCTCGGACCCCTTTTGAAGAAGATGAATATGAAACGCAACCGCCAGATCCATCGCCAAACTTGAATGAGGCCAAAAACCACTAGGGTAATTTGATCAATCTCCTCCTTCTCAAGAAAACTGCTTTTAACATCGGAGGCCTAAGGCCAACCTTCATGTTTTTGTATATAACCATTGTAACTTTCCACCTGTCATATTTACCAGTGAACAGGGCACAGAAACAAGTGCCCAAAATATTAGTTTTTTAAATAGTTGTTTTATGGGCCTTCTTATTTTCATATTACACTGTAATATTACAGGAAAAGACATTCATATATTATTATATATAATATCTTTATATATATAATATAATTAAATATATATATATTAAAATAATTGAACAAATCTGGATACATATATATTATATAAATATATGTATATATACATATACATATTTATATAGTGTATATACACATATATATAGTTCACACATATATAATATTATATATATATAAATAGATGATAATTTATTGAGAGTCCATACATATATATTATATAAATATATGTATATATACATATACATATATATAAACTATATACACATATTTATGCATATATATATAGATATATATATATATATATATATATATATATATTTATATATATATATATATATATATAAATATATATATATATATATATGCATATATTTAAATATATAGAAACAAATATATATATATATATATATATATATATATATAATATAAAAATATATATATCATCTATATATATATTTATTTATATATATTATATACATATTTACAACACAGATCAGACATTCGTTTATTCAACAATTAAGCAGATTATCTTCAGGAATACGATGAGAAATTTCTATTTTTATTAATCCTAACGTTTCGTGACAACATCGCCACATCTTCAGGATTTTCTACAAAATAAAATGTAATATGTTAACATAAAATAAGAGCTGATTATAAGATCAATAAAAAAAGCTAAAACAATTTTATTGGTAAAATTACAACTCACAGACTTAAATTACAGTACATGCTTACTTGACTAAAAATGAGGCTAGAAGTGGAAAAAATTATAAACAACGAAAAGTATTTGAATATCTCAGCAAAATTATATATTTATAGAAAGAATCCAACACATACAATCAAAAGAAAAAAAATTCATATACATATAAAACTACAGCTGACAACAGCTCCATACAATGGTTTCAGCATCAAAGATAAAACACACTAAAAGTAAACAACGTCACAGAGAATGACAGAAAATTTAGGCTAAAAACAACGGGACAGCAGAGGAATGGTTTTTTAGAGCTGGAACTATAATTTGATATTTACCGTTTCCAAAATCAAACTTCGTTGAACCTTTGTATGGTCAATAATTTTAAAATCTTCATATTTGATGGTAGTTTTGCATTTAATAATGTGGTTCCTTATAGAAGAAGTTTCTGGGTTAGATAGATTATGCCCAGTTCTATCACTAACGCACCGATGATAATCGGCCCTTACCCTGAGAAGACGCCGGTAGATCGAATATATTTTCCCAGATCACATCTGGGAGTTTTCATAAACGACACCCGACGTCATCAAGGGGCAGAGCTGATATTTAAACTTGAAGAGCGAGCCAGTTGTCTTAGGATTCTTAGGTGCAAGCTTTAGATTTATGGCTCCAAAATGTTTGTGAACGATTTTAGTAAAATCTCTTCGAAAATTGTCATTTAATAGACACTGGAAACTAGCATAAAGAGGTAGCTTAGGGACCTTAAAACATATAGGCTCTTCAGAAAACTTTTTAAGTAGTTTATTTAAAATTTTATAGAAAATACTAGAAGGAAAGCAGTTATTAGAGAAGCACTGGAAGAAAATGGTAATTTCGTTGTGGAAGAGAGTCCAGCTAGAGGTAAGAGACAAAGCACGATAGAGCAAGGTATATAAAGAGTTAAGTTTGAAATTGAGAAAACAGAAACTATAGAAGTTGGAACCGAGACCAGTAAATGTTTTCTTTCTAAAACTTAGGTACAAAATTTGAAGATTTTAAAATCATAGGCCAAACAAAGGAACTCAATGAACTGTTGATTTTGGAAATGTTAAATATTAAATTACGAGTTCCGACTCTAAACAAACATTTCTCTGCTATCCCTTTGTTTTTAGCCTAAATTTTCTGTCATTCTTTGTGCCTCTTGACGTTGTTTACTTTTATTGTGTTTTTATCTCTGATGCTGAAAGGTTGGTTGTGTGGAGCTGTTGTCAGCTGCAGTTTGATATGACTTTTCTTTTGATTGTATGTGTTGGCGTTCTTTTTATATATATGTAATTTTGCCGAGATATTTCAAAGTTCTTTTCGTTATCTATAATTTTTTGTACTTTTAGCCTTAATTTTTAGTCAAGTGTGCATGTACTGTAATTTAAATCTGTGAGTTGTAATTTTACCATTAAAATTGTTTTAGCTTTTTCAACTATTGGATCTTCTAATCAGCTCTTATTTTATGTTAACATATTATATTTTACTTTGTAGAAAATCCCTGAAGATGTGGCGATGTTGTCACGAAACGTAAGATTTAAAAAAATGCGTATCTCATCGTATACCTGCCCTTCATCTGCTTCGTGTGAATAAGCGCTTTGCTCCTCTGATCTGTGTTGTGTGTGACTGGGTTGCACTGGATGTTCTGCAAAATTTTCTACAATGGAGCTAAATTATGCTTTTTTCGTTCTACTTTTTATGTTCCGTCTACGTTCAAGAGGACACAGTAATTTCCAGCAATGCGTAAGGATTCGCTATGGCCTTGAACTACTCCAGAAATGTCGGAAATTGGAAAAAATATGTATGAGAAAATAAAAAGTAAGTATGGATCATGAGTTCGTGCAGTATTGTTCGATTAATGATATTGTTCCAAATTTTGTTAGGTTTAAAGTTTATAATAACTCCTTATATCATTCTCAGTTTTATTCTGATACTATTATGCATTTACTTAACTACGAAATTATTTGTAAACAAAAAGAGTGCGACCACCTTAACAAGCTTTATGATAGTTTTCGCCAAGAAGTTTTGAATCGTTCTCTTTTATTGATAGGATTATTTTTGCTCACCTTTTTAATGACAGTATTAGAAATTTTATTAACACTACACAACAGAGACACCATAAAAACTGGCAAACCTAGGAATTATTTTACCAAAATATCATAGCTGTTATAAAACTGTTTTTAATTTTTCGAAATATGTATTGTCTAAACGAGAAGAATTCCTTTTGTCTTTTGAGTTAGATTTTTGCTTATTAAACTTTAAACCTAATTTCCGCCAGTTTTTTTTCTGCCCCTTGAAGAGTTATTTCATCGTTTAAAAAATCTCGACTTGTATAGTGGGTCAATGGTTTTGTCACAAAATGCATTTCTCAAAACTTAAAACAAACTGGGTTCCCTTTTTTTAAAACTAGTGATCTGGAAATTCTCAAGTCCCTTTCTTAGCGTGATGACATTATCATTGTGAGGCCGGATAAAGGGGAGGGGAATGGTAATATTGGACAAAAGTGACTAAAATAACAAAATGACTACTATTTTAAGCGATCGCACAAGGTTCCAAAAAGTGGGTGTACCTAATTACCAATGCATATGATAGAATCAATAGATTCTCAGAGACTTGAAAAATGACAACATTATTGATGAAAAAGTGTTCCAGGATTTATTCTCCACCGGATCATCTTACGGAATTTTGTATGGTCTACAAAGATAAATAAAGAAAATGTTCCTCTCCGCCCTATTTTGGCCTCTTACAACACACCTAATTATAAACTGGCAAAATTTCTCGTCCCTCTATTGGAACCGGTGACCACAAATCAGTATGCCCTTAAAAGCTCTGAACAGTTTAAGGAACGTATTTTATCCCAGGGTTCTGACTTATTTATGACTAATTTTGATGTCGAGTCACTATTTACCAACGTACCTGTAAGAGAGACATCAACATTATTCTTGAAAAACTATTCCCCGAACCTAAGTCTGTTTATTTTGATTTCAGTTATTCGAATTTTAAAGCTCTTTTAGAATTGGCCGTGCTGGACACGGCATTTGTTTTCAATGGACAGCTTTTTAAACAAATTGAGGGCATGGCCATGGGGTCTCCTTTGGTCCTACCTTTACGAACATTTTCATGTGCTCCCTGGAGGAGCGCATTTTGGACGAATGCCCCCTGGCCTTCCGCCCTTTTTTTTACTCATGCTATGTGGACGACTCTTTTATCCTATTCAAACATGAGTTCGATCCAGACCGGTTCTTACAATGGTAAAAGAACACAATTCAAAATTAGCCTTCTTAGATATTTTGGTCTCCAAGGAAATGGACTGTTTTTGTACCTCAAGTTTTAGAAAGAAAACATATACTGGTCTCGGTTCCAACTTCTATAGTTTCTGTTCTCTCAATTTCAAACTTAACTCTATATATACCTTGCTCTATCGTGCTTTGTCTCTTACCTCTAGCTGGACTCTCTTCCACAACGAAATTACTTTTCTCCTCCAGTACTTCTCTAATAACTGCTTTCCTTCTATGATCTTCTATAAAATTTTAAATAAACTACTTAACAAAAAGTTTTCTGAACATCCTTTACGTTTTAAGGTCCCTAAGCTACCTCTTTATGCCAGTTTCCCGTATCTACTAAATGACAATTTTCGAAGGAATTTACTAAGATCGTTCACAAACATTTTGGAGCCATAAATCTAAATCTTATACCTAAGAATCCTAAGACAATTGACTTGCTCCTCAGGTTTGAAGATCGGCTCTGCCCTTTGATGACGTCCGGCGTCGTTTATGAATACAGCACACTTGTCCCAGATGTAATTTGGGAAAATACATTGGATCTACCGGACGTCTTCTCTGGATCAGGGCCGATTCTCATCGGGGCGTTAGCTATAGATCTAGGGTGTAAGCTGTATAACTCAGAAACTTCTTATATAAGGAATCACTGCTGTCCCGTGGTTTTTAGTCTAAATTTTCTGTCATTGTTTGTAGCCCCTGACGTTGTTTGTTTGTAGTGTGTCCTTTATCTTTGATGCTGAGAGGTTGGTTGTGTGGAGCTGTTGTCAGCTGTAGTTTTATATGTATATGA
The DNA here is from genome assembly GCF_040412425.1 of Macrobrachium rosenbergii. Taxonomy (NCBI): domain Eukaryota; kingdom Metazoa; phylum Arthropoda; class Malacostraca; order Decapoda; family Palaemonidae; genus Macrobrachium; species Macrobrachium rosenbergii. Next base: position 38,159,569 of record NC_089790.1, read on the forward strand.
CTTTTCTTTTGATTGTATGTGTTGGCGTTCTTTTTATATACATATAGTTTTGCCGAGATATTTAAATGTTCTTTTCGTTATTTATAATTTTTTCCACTTCTAGCCTCATTTTTAGTCAAGTGTGCATGTAATTTAAGTTTGTGAGTTGTAATTTTACCATTAAAGTTGTTTTAGCTTTTTTCAACTATTGGATCTTATAGTGAGCTCTTATTTTATGTTAACATATTATACTTTATTTTGTTGAAAATCCCTCAAGATGTTGTCACGAAACGTAGGATTAAAAAAAAAATGCATATCCCATCGTATTCATGCCCTTCATCCGCTTCATCTTGTGTATAAGCACCTTGTGTGTCTGATCTATATTATATATATATATATATATATATATATATATATATATATATATATATATATATATATATATATATATATATATATATATATATATATATATATATATATATTCTTTAAAATTTGAATCACCAAATCCTCTTTGATTACCTTTGCATCATAATTTAAATTAAGATAAAAACAGCACACATTAATGATGCAAAATCTTTAGAAAGTCGTATTACAAAATTCCACGAATATTCTAAGGCGACGTAATAAGATTTCGTCCTGAAATAAATAAGAAATTACAGATTGTAAATTACCTATTCGCCCAGAGATTAAAAATGCCAAAATGTATCGACACATCTGATGGTTAATGAATAAATAAGTGCCTCCGCGTTGTACAATACGTGTAAAGACACCAGAAAGGCGAATGAATATATAGCAGCAGCAGTAATTTAAGTTAACGAATAAAAGTTAGATTAGACACTGGTTCCTTCTGCGTGCCAGGAAATACGGTCGTTTGCGATAGCTTCAGGTTTTTTACGCTGATTACTTGCGTGCTCGCAGAATAATATTATACTTCCACTCAATTGACAACTAAACCAGACACTAATTTTGAAAGGAATGAATACATGAGAACTGAAGTCGTTCAGTACTGAAAGAGGAAAAAACTGCTGGTTTGGATTCTATACGAAATCACATCTAAAAAACACTAAAGGTAATTTTAATGGAGACTCTCCAGCACGCAAAGCTCTTGAACAACAATGGCTGTGAAGGAAAGAAAAAATCATAGGCTGTAACCAAGGAATGTCACAACAGAGAAACGACCTGTTCAAGCTGGCAGCAAATAAAAGAGGGAGGGAAGAGGTGGGGTGAGAGAAAGAGAAGGGGCAGGGATTTCATTTAATTCAGAAAACTATTTGTTGTGGGAAAAGCTTACGTTTGAACGTCAGTGTCGAATTGCTCCACTTTCCAGTTTTGAATCACTTCATAAAAAATCCACTGTTCTTTTTTAAAGTGTTTCTTTCACTGATGTAATCCACTGTAGCAGTGTTTTCTCAGTGAAGTAATGGTCCACTGTTGTTAAAATACTGCGAAGTGATTTCGGCGCATGTTCAGAAATAGATTCATGTAAAGAATCGTTAAGTCTTGTCTAGCGTTCATGAACTGATGTCACCGAAAGTCACATTAACTTTCCATATAATATCAGTCTATCATGGTTTTGATGTCTCTGTGTTAGAGGGAGTCAGTCGTATTATTGCTAGAATGGCTCCGTTAGTAATAACGAGATAGCATTTATTTCAAGTAACAGAGTGTCACTGAAAATGTTAAATTATATGGGTTTCGATCAGTTTATTTCTGTACCTTTAAGCACTCGATTTTTTTGTAAAGTATGTATGTGTTTTTCAAGCAAAATTGTCCGTCTAGGTTAAGGATTGTGCATGATAGCACTAGGTTGCTGTATGACTGTCTAACATAAAATCTCTGGGGCACGATCGGAGTGAGACGAGTGTCAAATTTACGAAAGTAAGACTGTATTGCTGTGTAGAACTGTCATTAACATCTTCATATTAAATTTAGGATTTGTGACGTGGAAGCTGTAGCTTAACGCAGCGTCATTTGAGTCCAGGATTTAGAGTTCCTTCTTTGACGGGAGGTAATATAAAGTTAGATTGTGTTAACGTAACTTTTAATGTTACTATCTTCTGTGAAAATAAGACGTATTCTACGCCTTAACGTAAACCGTGTCGAAGTCATGCGCCATACAAGTTTGGTCTTTCAGTTGTAGAGTATTGTAATAAATAAAATCTAGTCTCACCGCGTATGAATGTGCTCTGTTAAATTTAGTTCTTCCTTATTAAAGAATCTACGTATGATTTTGTGGTTAAAGTAATGCTATTCAGAATATTCAGAAATGTTTAAGTTTCACTTTACTTCTATCATTTGCGTATTTTTGTGCATTATTTTGTTTCAATTTTATTATTAATTTTCGATTTTGTTTTTGCTTTACTCTATTGAATTTATTGTGGTGCGTTGTTGCTATCGTCAAGATTATTATTCAATTATTTCTCAATACTATTCAACTCCCAGGTGGTTCAGACTAATATCCAGCCTATCATACTAACGTTCCGAATACTTGAAAGCTACTAGAGTAAAACTGAAAATAAAGTGTCATATTCACATTGAGTTCCTGTGTGTCTTAAATTAAATAACCTGGAGTCTACGGGAATCATAAATTGTATTTCCTTTGGCTGAGGCAAAGAATTCAGTGTTTGTAAGACTCCTCAGTTCTTGGGAATTGCGGAGCTCCTAACAGGCATACTGTAGTGATTGTACAAGTTGATTGATTCTAATTGGTATATCAGGGAAAGTGTTGCCTTGAGCAATTCGAACTGAGCTTTCCGGACCTCCAGATTAAATGAAATAAAAGAAACTAAAATCTTCCTTACATGTAACTGCGTCATCACAAAAGAAAGGAAGTTGGCGGCCGGTCAGGGATAGATCGACTTACAGATTGATAGAGAGATTGAACAATTCATGTTGCTATGATTGAATAAAAAATTAAGTTGAGCAGTTCAGAAGTGCTACTGGCTTATTGCATCAGAAAATTAGACAGGAATAAATATGAGGCCAATAAACTTAGGAAATGGGTCATCAAGGTGAAACTCAAGTATTTGTTGCTAAGGCAACCCACTCAGACGCTGCTATGGTAACTTGATATTGCTGAATTAACGAAGGCATGCAACACACATGGCTACCACTTACACGACTACCAGCTACTGATTACCTCGGACCACAGCCAATGTGAGGCATAACAATGTTCCTGCTTTCCCATGAGGAGAGCCTGCCATTGAATTGGCATCAGAGAAGCCACATCAAGGAAGTTGTTGCAGTGCCACATCCGTCATAGGGGACAACGAAGTGAATGGAGCAGACCCAACTGCAACCCTCTTGCAAGTTTACCCACTGGTAGATCGTGATGTCTGCCAAAGAAGTCTTCAGTAGAAATCATTGGAGTGTAAAGAGGCCAAGTTGGAAATAAAGAGTTAAAACTTCATCCGCTGCAGACACTTTTCGAGGCTGACCTTCTCCACTCCCATACCACTAGAAGCTCTTGGCTACAGAACTTATAAATTTCCTCCAGAAATGTGACAACAAACGGCTCTGGGTATTCTTTACTGTTCTCGAGAACCTGATGGAGTGCCACCAAGTGCCATCCACAGTTTGGTCACCACTTCTTGCTTGTTATATGACAGAGAGGGCTTTGGGTGCACACAGCAGCATGTCGGCCAGAAAAACGAAGGATTACAACATCATGAAGACCCGTGGCCTCCAGTCATGTGAATCGCTACTTGAGTCATACTGGCAGCACTTCTTCGTTGGGTAAGTCGGTAGAGCTGCGGACTGTCACTCGATGGGCCAGAGTTCAATTCCCAGGCCGGCTGATGAAGAGTTAGAGGAATTTATTTCTGGTGATAGAAATTCATTTCTCACTATAATGTGGTTCGGATTCCACAATAAGCTGTAGGTCCCGTTGCTAAGTAACCAATTAGTTCTTAGCCACGTAAAATAAGTCTAATCCTTTGGGCCAGCCCTAGGAGAGCCGTTAATCAGCTCAGTGGTCTGGTAAAACTAAGGTATACTTTTTTTTTCAGAGACCTACAAAGACATAACACGTAAACCCTCATACAAACAGAAGTGGCCCCAATACTCGACAGATGGGTGGATATGGCCATGTCTGAGAGTCATATGCCACTATCAAGAGAGGTCATCATGCTGGAAAAAACTCTTGTATAAATTAGAGCCTCAGGTTCAACAGCACATCAAAGATAAGAAGTTAGTGCCAGAGCTGCAGCTGTTTTGGCTGACAGGTGTGAGCTGTCCAATATGGGCAGCCTGCAGAGTTCAATCTGTCCTCCACATGCTTCCCTGAAGTGACCTCCCAAGAATTATTCCTTCCTACACGTACTACAAGAGTGCTAGAGAGAGAGAGAGAGAGAGCCACCCCCGCACAATAGCAGAGTTACGATGGCTACCCTGAAAGGAAGGAACCAATATGCCCGCTACCACAAGACTGGATATATCAACCAGTGCTGGTAAGAGCTAGATTACCGGTTGTTGAAAGGCTTATGGTCACTCATAAGATCTGAGCCAGTCGTTTAGAGGATTATAGACTGAATCATTGAGGCATTAACCACAAATGTTAATGGATAGAGTCTGTTGCTACAAACAAGATGCCCTGAAGAGAGAATGGGCAGATATCAATGAAACCCCAAGCATAAGCAGCCTAGCCATGCCTGAGCCCATAACTTAAGGTTAGTGTCTAAGGTTTGCCACTCTCAGCTCAGTAATTACCTACGTGAAGAACAACCCCATGGGTAGAAAATACGTGGCTGGGACTCCGAAGAGGGGAAGATTTCCAAGAGGCTGCATGGGAATGCACAGAGGAAGAAAAGTAGCGTCATCTGCTTTGACGCAGTGCTACATCACATTAATGCTAATGTACTCCTCGATCGTGCCAACAGAGGAGAGATAATAGAAGTTGGAAGATTGGGCACAATAGGCAAAAAGGGAGAAAACAAGAAAGAACCAATCATTAAAAGTATCTTGTAATATTCTGCAGCTTCATAAAAACGTACACTGCGTCATTTTCTTGGTATGACAAGAAGCACTTGAGGCACCGAAGAAATTTATGCGTGAATAGCGACCGCATGCTGTAAGCACTAGATTTTAAACAATTTCTATTGCTTTGCTTTGTTTCATTGTCCTTTTCGCTCTGCCTTCCTATTTTCATGAAGAATCCTGTTAATCAATGTTAAATAATGAGAATAAAATTGTTATAATGTAACATTCAGTAATATTATCCAAATCTCAGTTGGGTCCCGAAGTAGCACTTGCTAAGCCTCAGACAAATGTTTCGAATACTCTAAAGTAAAGAGAATGAGACTGGAAATAAAATGCCAGATACACTTTGAGTTCCTCACCGTCTTAGATGAAATAATCTGGAGACTCATGGGATCATAAACTCCATTTTCAAAGACATCTTGGGAATTGTGGAGCCTTAACAGGCTTACTGTAATGATTGTGCAAGTTTATTCACTCTAACTGTCATGTCAAGAAAAGTGCTGCCTTGAGCACTTCAGATTTAACTGTTTGCAGCCAAAGGTAGAAATACTTTTCTAAGCAATCTCCTCAAGCTTGGATAGAGTTACCAACTGTCAAAGTAAATAAATACACACACACACACACACACACACACACACACACACACACACACACACACACACACACACACACACAGCAATCGCCTCATATATATGATATATATTACCATCTGTCATGTCAAGAAAAGTGCTGCCTTGAGCACTTCAGAATTAAGTGTTTGCAGACAAAGGTAGAAATACTTTTCTAAGCAATCTCCTCGAGCTTGGATAGAGTTACCAACTGCCAAAGTAAATAAATACACACACACACACACACACACATATATATATATATATATATATATATATATATATATATATATATATATATATATATATATATATGATAAATATTTATCTAAACCAAAGTGAAATATAAGTCTGAGTTGTTCAGGAACTTTGTAATTGTGGCTAAAATTGCAATGAAAACAAACGAGTTTTATAAGAAGGAAGTGAGAACCGCATGTATTAGAAAACGGATAAAATGTGTAACAGGGTAAAGATAGGGAGGAGGTATTCAGGTGAAGATTGTGCAAAATATGATGGTACAAGAGTGTAACGAGAAGGAATAAAAACAGTGAATGATGTCATGAGGAAATGAGAGTAACAAAGAAGGAAAAATGGATTATGCGAAGTGTAGGTGAATAAAAGAAGTGATATTTACATAAAGGATAGACAGGGAAGTCACAAGAGAGAGTGAATAACAATGTTAGGGAAGAATAGGAAAGTAATTGGAGAGAGAAATGTTACTGAACAAATTAGTTTTAATAATAAAGATACAAAAAGCAAAAATTCTCAATTAATATAGTCCTGAGTTAATGTGGTGAGCATGTATCTAGACTTGCTGGTCATGGAAGATACTGAATGAGTGAAAGGGGTTATCGTAAGTTTGAGAATAACTGTTAAAGACATAGGGAGAGAAATCTGCAGAAGAACATCTCAGCTCAGAGGAAACTTGTAAGAATTATAGGGCGCAGCATTACATAGTATATCAAGGAAGATGTCTGACAGAATTTTGATTGCGAATGCAAGAAAGATCGCAGTATGAATGATAAGGCCTTGAAAACGTGTGGATTTAGACAAAACAACAAAAAGAGGCGATATGAAAGGTGGTAAAGATGGACGGAAATGTCGATCAATTATTAAGAGTAACTAAAATATTGTGATGAAGACATAGTTGCCAGCATTTGTGAAAGAGAGAACGGTTGCCTTGGTGCAAGTAGGTCCGCTGCAAGGGTGTTTTGTCTCTATGTTTGCTTAATATCTTCATTATTGAGTGACGCCTGAAGCAGAAACAGGAAAATACAGAGATTCAAAATTGCGGGATTAAAAAAATGAGTTCTGAATGAAGTGTGGTATGGTTGATAATTGCATTTGGTGGAGTGATAAATGAGATTATGGAAGAGCAATTCAGAACTGGTGAAAGAGTTTAAAAGTGATTGTAAGTAAAGAAAGTTGAGGGTAAATGTGAGCAAAGGTGCAGAAACCGGGAAGATGAAGAAATTGATATCAAATCAAGACAATTGGCCAGGGATAGGAATCATGCCCTCACCCATGCCCTTTGCCAATAGCCGCAGCATAGAGCTCGTCCTGCAGAATACCAGGAATTACCTTGCTGCAGCAGAGACCGCCAGCGAGATATCGAAACCCGCCGACCAATAAAAATTCAAAACCCCAATGCCGTCATGTTTAAAATTTAAGCGCAGCCGCAGTCTGCATGTAGTAATAAAAGCCTTGTACAGTACGTCAATTTGTAATTTAGCCCTGAAGACGTTGCTCATGGAAAGAAACGTGAATCATTTTTTCTTGTTCCTGAGAAGCTTGCCAGAAGAGAAAAAGAAGTATAGACTGATTCAAAGTCTTGATAGCAAGATAGTATCTGTGAACAATGCCATTGACTTCAAGAGAAATTGCATAAGAGAGAAAATATGCCCAAATAGCGATTATACAATTATATATATATATATATATATATATATATATATATATATATATATATATATATATATATATATATATATATATATATATATATATATATATATATATATATATATATATATATATATATATATATATATATTCATATATATATATATATATATATATATATATATATATATATATATATATATATATAACCAACGATATATACATATATATATATATATGGATATATATATATATATATATATATATATATATATATATATATCCATATATATATATATATATATATATATATGTAGAATCTACTCCCCACTTTTACCAGACACATATGTAATTCTAATAGCCACAATGCCCTCTTAACTTCTCTACTCTTCCTGAGTTTTTGGATATGCTTGTAACTACGAGCCCAATGGATCCAAACGAAAGAAATTGAAGAACCAGTGAACGTCGGTCGCGGGAAGCGAACTCGTATTCCATATTCACAGGGAGGTCACGTTGCCGACTTACGGGTTCGCTTCCCGCGACCGGCGTTCACTGGCTCTTATCAACTTTCTTTCGTTTGGATAACATATATTCGAAAATACAAGCATATCCAAAAAGGGCGAATTGAATATTAAAGGACGTTTAGTTAATTGTGGCTATATTATATATATATATATATATATATATATATATATATATATATATATATATATATATATATATATATATATATATATATATATATATATATATATATATATATATATATATATATATATATACACTGTATAATAATATAAGGCAAGGGAAGAGAACAGGAACACACACAGATCCCCTATATACATTTATTATTCGTTCTAGTCGACGTTTCTTGACCTGTGGTCACATCATCAAGACATCTGAAGTTATACAAAGTAAAAAAGCATTCAGTACACATAATTAAAAAGTAAACACATATACAAAATATAAAAATATTTAAAATGGAAAATCATTAACACTTCAGCAAATCTGGTTGCTCTCGGCAGGAAAAGACAATCAGTGAAAAATTGTGAATGTGAAAGATTTTTGTTAAAATACAACTTATGAAAAATTAACAAACAAAAGACCATCTGCCTATGGTTCAAGTCATAACTGCTGATATTAGGAAACAGAAGCCTACCACCAAGATATAAACCTCTGGCAGAGGCAGGTATCCATATCGATGAACAGTAGTCTAGTAAAGGAAGGACAAATGATCTAAAACAAGTTCTATTGGTTTTATCACTTTTATAAATATATGAGGCCTTATGTACAATACCTAACTTTCATGTGGCACTTGCTATAACTTTCATCAGATGTTTCTCCAAAAGCAAGAATAGTGAAAGCTTCAGCCTCATTCAGCAGAGTCCCATTCACGTGGAGGATGAATGGGGTGGAAAATCTGTACAAGATCTGCTAATTCCAACCATGTTTTCGTTTTACTGAAGTTCATCCTCATACCCCACCGACTACACCATTCATTAATGTGCTCCATGTGACGATTGAGACCAAGGGCAGCTTCATTTCTCATAAGGAGAGACTATACTACACCCACAAGTGTTACATCATCGGCATACTGAACAATCATGTTTTCCAGGCCAACAGCCATATCAATAGTCTTGTATACACTAAAAATAACAATGGGCCAAGATTACTACCCTGTGGAACTCTAGACACGATAGGTCTTGGTTTGCTAAAGATTCCATCAATAGCAACTCGTTGCTGCCTACCTGTAAGGAAATCTTGAAGTAAACCTATAACATATCCACCCTCTCCAAGATTCTTAAATTTATGAATAAGTGCCTTGTGGTTTACTAAATCGAAAGCAGCACAAAAATATATTAGACTTACTCTAAACTGAAAACCCTTGCCAAGATTCTCTTGCAAATGGCATGTCAAATCTAAAAGAGCATCGCAGGTACCTAATTGCTTCTTATATGCATATTGACTATCAGCAATAAATCCTTTAGATTCCGCATACTTATATAGTGGCTTAAAACACATTTTCATTTAACTTTGGGTAGCACAGGAAGAACAGAAATTAGCCTGTAGTTACTGCTGTTTGCAAAGATGCTATTCTTTAGACCAGGCACTGTAGTGCTATGCTTGCGCTCATACATACATGCACACACACACACACACACACACACCCACACACACACACACACACACACACACATATATATATATATATATATATATATATATATTATAAATTAACAAATGAGACAAATTCATATATATATATATATAAATTTTATCTTTGAACACACACACACACAAAAATATATATATATATATATATATATATATATATATATATATATATATATATAATATATATATATATATATATATATATATATATATATATATATATATATATATATATATATATATATATATATATATATATATATATATATATATATATATATATATATATATATATATATATGTGTGTGTGTGTGTGTGTGTGTGTGTGTGTGTGTGTGTGTGTGTTTAAAGGCTTATGAAAATACTCTTGTTAATTTCTTCGTATTATTAGTCACTTCACATCTGTTATTGATATTTTTAACGTTACTGTTGTAATTACTTCAACGACAGGTACTCACAGATGTTTTGTTGATTTATAAAATTTCGATACACTTTCCTATTTCCGAACTCATCAATGTCAATATGCTTTCGACGAATGAGAGAATGAAGTTCTTATCGAGTAGCTTGTGACAAATCAGCGCTTTGACTGACGTAAGGTTGAAACCAATCAGGTGACAGAGAGAGAGAGAGAGAGAGAGAGAGAGAGAGAGAGAGAGAGAGAGAGAGAGAGAGAGAGAGAGAGCAGCAGCAGCAGGGGCTTCTTCATTTAAATAAGCAGCACTGTCCAGAGTAGCCGCTTTTGGAGAGTACCGGTGTCTGAATCTTTTCCAGCTCTCGTTCACTCTTCTCAAATCCCTCAACAGTTTTGGTAAGAAATTGTCTGTTTAGTCATCATATGTTTCTTCTTTAGTATACTAACTAAAACGTTAATATTACCTTTGATGCAAAGTGCTCAAACATGGGTTTTACTTTTATGCGAAACTTATATTTAGAATTTTCATTGAGATCGAATAATAATAATGATGATAGGATAGTAACAATAGCAATTTTAAGAGAATGAAGACAAGGCTAATTGTAATATAGGATAACTATATGAAGGCATCCGATATGGTCCCTCTACGGATGAATGAGTTCTTGAAGATATACGGAGCTCCAGACACCTTGGTATCCTTGCCCTCCAACAAGATGTAGCATCAGATCCACACTGGCAAAGGTAACTGCCACAAATCCTCTAGGGAGATTCACTGGCATCACTGTTGTTCGTAGTTTCCATGATACCAATGATAATGGCCATCCAAGAATGAATGGCTGCCAACATGGCATACAAGATACACTCATAGGCCACTTGCTGCTCATGGATGACATCAAGATTTATGGAAAAGATGCTGAGGGTGGGGTTTCCTTTTACAGATTGTTTGGATCAAAACTGGACAAATGAAAATGGAGTTTAGGACTGACAAATGTGCTTTTGTATATATAGTAAAAGAAAAGAATAGTAAAGGATACAGGAGTAACTGGCTAGAAATACCTGAGAATCCTGAGTTATGGTAATATCATACAACAAGAAAAGATGAAAGTAAATGGGTGGGAATAATCCTCCGGAATTTGGACAATATTCAAAATCTCAGCGGTGGGGACATTGGAAAGGCTATCTGTACATGATCTTTGAGAGCATTAGGGGTGATGTTTCAGGATCTCAGGAGACATTTAGCAAGGAAACTCTACCCTGGCTTGTTGATATCAACCTGCATATACCTTTCTTGGCGGCTCAGTGGTCGAATTCACTGTATTTCTGTTGTTTGTACACTAGGCAGTGGTTGAAATTCCACTAGTTACAAAGTACTTTTCACTTATAATTCCCCCTGGGTATAAGTTATTCCGAGGGAATAACGACTTGGATGTTACACGAAATTTGTGGCATACATATATATATATATATATATATATATATATATATATATATATATATATATATATATATATATATATATATATATATATATATATATATATATATATATATATAAAGTGAATGTTTGTATATTTGTCTGTCCACTATAGGAATCTGAACCTCTTAACAGACCCAGACAAAATTTTGCACATGGCCTCTACGTCACCACATAGAGCACCTACCCTATGACAGACATACAAACACAGACAAAACAAATGAAATTTTCGTTTTTACGCCACCTTTTCCTTCAGTTTTCTTGGTTTAGTCTCATTTTTCACTTGAAACTCTAACTTTTTTTCCAGGTGCTGTCAGACATATAATTTCATTGAACTCCTCCCACTGCAAATCCTATAATCAGTTTAGTACATCCAAAAAATTATTCAGATATGTTTTACTGTATTGGAATTACTTTCATGCAGTCATAAAGCAATGTAGTTCAAAATATAACTTCTACCACCACACCATTCAGACCTTACGATTACATACAAAAACAGAAAAAACAAATGAAATTTTTGTTTTTAGTCCACCTTTACTTCAGTAACATGGTTTGGATGGAAAGCTCCAAGTTTTCTGGTGACGTCATTAAACTACTCCCATCGCAAACTCTCAGACTATGGTAGACAGACAAATGCTAATTTCCTCATTAATTTGTTAGTTTCTTCATCGTTTGTACCTTTGGAATTCACTATAGCTATTGCTGCGTGATGTTGCGGTTACGTATTTTGTTATAATGACGTATTTTGTTATAAAGCCGGTTTAAATGAGGTCTGGAATAATCGAAATATCGTCTTGGGCACTCCACCTGTTGACAGTTGGAATTAATTATCGTGCGAATTGGTAAACACTTCACAGCATACGGATGGTAAGTTTCTTTTCACGTTGCTTGGTACTGATTACTTGGAAGATAATAAATGAAAATTCTAGATTAAAACTTTACAGGAATGTAGATCATTACATTTGAAAGTCTTTTCCGAAAGGCACTTGGAGGGTAAATGTATTAGGTGCAAATAGGGTTCAAATTTAGAAATAACAACTACTGCACTTCAAGTAACTTGAAGTACTCACAGCTTACACAGCACGTCAATTCATACCTTTTGCTGATGTAATCATACACAGCAAGGAATAGTATTCCCATCATTTAGGAAAAAAATATTGTTTATGGTTATATATTACACTGATATATATTTTTCATTTCTATCTTTCATGAACGCGTATTTATTCAAAACAATAAATAACCGATTGCCGAACATTCCTCCATCAATAAGGGGTAGAGGAGACACACAGATGTACAAACTGTCTTTATTCCAACGTTTCGTAATTATCCATTTAATTACATCATCAGGGCTTTAAAATGAAACAAAATTCTTTGTAAAATTGTAAAAACTGAAAATTAAGAATTTTCAAAAATTTTAAAATTAAGAATTGAAAATTAAGAATTTAAAAGGGTAAAAATTATTCTTACCAAATTTAAATATATACAACAATAAAATTAAGGAATAAACACAATTTAAAATCTTTACATTAGACTGAAAAGTAATAGAAATTCAGTAAACTAAAAATGAACATAGCAGCGAACAGAGTAATAGAACAAAAGGTTAAACGACCGACCTGAGAGGAGTGACAGCGTCAAACTAAACGTAAGCATAAATGGAAACAACACAAGTCAAGACAAATACAGAGGGGAGGAGGAAGTGTGAGTGTTTAGGACTAACAAGTTGTTTAATCAAAAGTGATTCTAAAACAACAAGATCTTGGGGGTTGGCGGTATGGCCCAAAATGGAGAAGTCCCTATTATCGATATACGTTTTACAAATTTTGGAGTGATTTCTGATATTGGAATGTTCTGGGTTTGAAATTCTGCTGCCAGTACGGAAGCTTACGCCACGATGAGAATCGATACGCACCTTAAGGAGTCTACTGGTGGATCCACAATCCCTTTTGACATTCAGGGCAAGTATATTTATAAACAAAACCAGAGGACATATAAGGTGACAGTCGCTCTTTAGCTTTAAAGAGTGAACCGATGGTGAAAGGGTTCTTGGGAATTAAATTAAAGTCAATGGCATAAAAATGTTCCTGAATAATTTGCGTAAACTTTTTGTGAAATTTCATAATAATTTAACCACTGTATTTAATTTTTCCAGCACTGCTCTGTCTAAGAGAGAGGAGTTCTTGCTCTCTGAGGGTTTGGACTTCTGCTTGCCTAACTATAAACCTAATTTTACAAAATTCTTTTTGCCGCTTGAATCGATATTTCACCGCCTCAGAGCACTCACTCCCTTTTCAAGCTGACCTGGTAAGTCTGCAAAACGATTATATGAACTTTCTCACAGCGCGTTCAGAAATCTCAAAACCAGATGGACCCCTTTTTCCGTAAGGAAGATTTTGATCTCTTGAAACAACTGGCAAAAACACAAGACATCATTCTCACCCGACCTGATAAAGTCGGTAAGATGATTCTTAATAAATGCAGTACCTCTTAAAAATGGAAAGTATTATGATAGAACAAAATTTGAGCTTATTGGGACGCCTGATTATTACAATATTTTTGAAACTGAAGATAAAATCAACCGTTTTCTTAGGTCTCTGAAGAAGGATAATATCATTAATGAAACTATCTACCAGGATCAGAAGAATAAGAGGAATTTATTTCTGGTGATAGAAATTTCCATTTATGTTTACGTTTAGTTTGACGCTGTCACTCCTCTAGGTCGGTCGTTTAACCTTTTGTTCTATTGGTCTGTTCGCTGTTATTTTCATTTTTAGTTTACTGAATTTCTATTACTTTTTAGTCTAATGTAAAGGTTTTCTAAACTGTGTTCATTCCCTTAATTTTAATGTTGTATATACTTCTTAAATCTGGTAAGAATAATTTTTACCTTTTTAAATTCTTAATTTTTAGAGTCTTAATTTTTAGTTTTTACAATTTTACAAGGAATTTTGTTTCATTTTAACAGCCCTGATGATGTAATTAAATGGATAATTACATCTGTGTGTGTCCTCTACCCCTTACTGAATGGTTATTAAATGGATTGACTCCTGACTCCTACACTAAGCCATATGTATATATATATATATATATATATATATATATATATATATATATATATATATATATATATATATATATATATATATATATATATATATATATATATATATATATATATATATATATATATATATATATATATATATATATATAACCCTACAACAAATAGAAAATACATTCCAAATTCTAAAGATAAAACCAGAATGTTTATGGGAAATGTTGTTCTTGTTTTGAAGGCAAAAGCAAGAATGAGTCCTTGGCTATCCAGAGTCCAGTCGGCTGCATTCTATGAGAAAAATATTTATTCATCGAAATTCCCTTTGGAACCCTTGGGCCCACCCGACTATTCGGGAAATGCACGCCACGGATATTCACAAAATGCAAGACACATTTCAATCATTTCTCAGACGCGGTCTCTCTCTCTCTCTCTCTCTCTCTCTCTCTCTCTCTCTCGATGTTTCAGATTTTTAATGCTTCCTCTGCCATCACCGCAATCATTTGCAATGATACTAGTTATCAATACAAAAAGTGCAAGGCACATTGCAACGATTTCTCAGACTCTCTCTCTCTCTCTCTCTCTCTCTTCTTCTCAACTCTCTCTCTCTCTCTCTCTCTCTCTCTCTCGATGTTTCAGATTTTTAATGCTTCCTCTGCCATCACATCATTTGCAATGATTAAATCAATACAAAAGTGCAAGGCACATTGCAACTTATAAAATTCACTGCGAAAGTTCTAAAAATGACTAACAGATTATCGAGAAAGACTGGATTGGCTATTCATGAAGTCAGCATCGACACCGACTGCATATGCGAATCTTTTTGATATTGAGCCCAAAAAATTCATTAAACAAATAAGTTCATTTATTTGTCTGGAATAATTTTTTTTTATTAGATTTGTATCACGGGCAATTTACAGCTGTTTAAAGGAGTCGAATAAATTGTGCGTAACACATCTATTTATTTTATTTTAATTATTTAAAGTTATTTTTATTTATTTATAAAAAAAGTTTATATTTATTTTTAAAGTGACATAATTTGGGTCTTGTTCATTACCGAAGAATCAGAAATTTTCTTAAATTTTAATAAATTATGAAAAAAAAATAATGGGGGATAAAAAATGAGTAAAATTTATAGCATGTTTTATATTCAGAGAAATTATTTTTTGTCTATTTATCGTTACTATTATAATCTTTATATGTTGTGCATATTTTCACAATGTATACATAGATACATTTCCATGGAAGTCAAAAGCTACAAGGTCACTGACGCCATATTTATTGTTTTTTAATCATTCATTAATTATTTATTCATTTGTTTGCTTATTACCAACTGTTCATTAAGGATTGATTATTAAATGGTTATATGTTCCTTCCTCCCTCCACATATGGGCACTAATCAGTGGAAGATATATAAGTAACTATAGGGACTTAGTTGAACTGAATTGAACTGAATACAGAATTTTGGCCAAAGGCCAAGCCCCTGGGACCTGTGAAGTCATTCAGAACTGAAACGATCTTGGGGTTTGAAAGGTGTAACAGGAGAAAAAACCTTAAAAGCAGTTGCACTTTGAATCAATTGTTACGAGAGGTGGAAAGTAAGATGGAAGAAAGAGAATATGAAAGGATTGGTAAAGAAACGAAAGGGGTTGCAGCTAGGGGCCTAAGGAAGGCATGCTGCAAGAACCTTAAGTAATGCCTACAGTGCACCGATGAGAACTGACGATACTATCACCCTTACAGGACTTTTCCATTAGAACTGTGTGTAAACAGACACTCCCGCATACATAAATAGACTTACTCCCATGTACATAAATAGACTTACTCCCATGTACATAAATAGACTTACTCCTGTGTACATAAATAGACTTATGCCCGTGTACATAAATAGAATTACTCCCGTGTACATAAATAGACTTACTCAAGCGTACATAAATAGACTTACTCCCGAGAACATAAACAGACTTACTCCCGAGAACATAAACAGACTTAAAATTAAATGAACGAAAAATCTTAAAAAAAGACTCAAGCCCGCATATACAAATAGACTCACGCCCGTGTACATAAATAGACTCAAGCCCATGTACATAAACAGACTTATGCCAGTGTAAATATATAGAAAAGGAAATAATTAAAAAAGTACAATATTTTTTAGGTGGGACGGGCTCGAACCCAGTCATGTTGATGCATGAGTGCCATAGACCATAAACTAAAGCACGACAAAAGATGTCAGCATATCTCAGTTATTAATTTCACTCATTATTTTTCCCTTTTAGTTTCCTGTAAAAAAAACTTTTGTGACGGCTTTGTCTGTCCGCTCACACTTTTTCTGTCTGCCCTCATGACTTAAGAACCACTGAGGTTAGATGGCTGCTAATTGGTATGTTGATCATCCACCCTCCAGTCATCAAACATACGAAATTGCAGCCCTCTAGCCTCAGTAGTTTTTATTTTATTGAAGGTTAAAGTTAACCATAACCCTACTTCTGGCAGCGCTATAGGTTCCAGCAACATAAGCCACCACCGGACTGTGGCTGAGTTTCATGGGCCGCGGGTAAGAGTTTTATGGGCCGTGGCTGAGGCCACCACCGGACCATGGCTGATTTTCATGGGCCGCAGTTATGAGTTTCATGGGCCCTGGCTGAAAGTTTCATACAGGATTATATGCTGTACAGAAAACTCGATTGCGCCGAAGAAACTTCGCTGCATCTTTTATTTGTTTTATATTAATCCCTCACAGACCTCTTAACTTCTGTATATTTTCAGTCATCGAGATGTACTGTATATTCATGTAAGATTAAATTCACAGACGCCTCATAAATCGTCGATTTTATCAAAATTCTAAAGAAATATTTGTTTCGGGACTAAAATGGATCACTGTCGTTGTGCTTCATGTTTCCGTTCATATGGCAGTTCCAGACTGACAGATACATCAGATGGAATCCTCCCTGGAAATGTTTGAGCGCTTTACCTTTTCCCTTTTTGGATCCAGTGTTTACAGGGGAAACTTAAAATGCCCCCGTTGGTTTTGCAGAGGAAAACTGTTGTGCCGGCTTTGTCTGTCCGTCTGCGCTTTTTCTGTCCGCCCTCAGACCTTAAAAACTACTGAGTCTACAGGGCTGCAAATCGTATGTTGAGCATCCACCCTCCAATAATAAAACATGCCAAATTGCAGACCTCTAGCCTCAGTAGTTTTTATTGTATTTAAGGTTAAAGTTAGCCATAATCGTGCGTCTGGCAAGGATATATAGGACAGGCCACCAATGGCTCGTGGTTAAAGTTTCATGGACCGCGGCTCATACAGCATTATACCGAAACCACAGAAAGATAGATCTATTTTCAGTGGCCTTGATTATACGCTGTACAGAAAACTCGATTGCGCCAAAAAAACTTCAGCGCATTTTTTACTTGTTTTTACTTTGAAAAATATACTAACTTTTACAATTCGTTTGAGGTTCAGTTTAGTTCTCAGAAAGGGGTTGACTACGTTTCCAATTAAGAGTATTATTTTGTTCAAATTGTTGAAATACCATTACAGATCTGAATTCGTCTCTTTGATATGCAAAACCTTTTCCAGACAGGACTAGCTTTTTGGAGGAGAGTATTCAAGAAGAACAAAGGCTCTGCGAAAACTACCATATTGTACGTCCGATATTTACTTTCTTGTAAATGATTGAAAGTCCAGGTTTAACTAATTTATTTGGAGTAAAAGAGGTGTGCATTAAAACATTAACACGATAAAGGATAACAAACCTTAATAGAATAATAATTACGATATTTCTTAAAAGTTAACCTCATCTTAAATGGAAACTAAGTAGTTAAGAATTCAGAATGAATTCATTTTTTATTTTTACGATCGTTGGAGAAACCCGGCACTGCTGTCTCCCCTACCCACCTGGGGCGGACAAACAAGTTTGCAGGAGGAGGTGGATGTCTCCCCTACCCTCCCGTTCACCTACCTACCCAGCCCCCACCCAGGGCGGACAAACAAGTTTGCAGGAGGAGGGTAGATGTCTCCTTTACCCTCCTGTTCCCCTACCTACCCCGCCCCCATCCTGGGGCGAACAAACAAGTTTGCAGGAGGAGGATAGATGTTTCCCATGCCCTCCCGATCCCCTACCTACCCCGCCCACACCCAGGGCGGACAAACAGGTTTGCAGGAGGAGGGTAGATGTCTCCCCTACCCTCCCGATCCCCTACCTAGCCCGCCCCACCCGGGGCGGACAAACCGGTTTGCAGGGAGAGGGTGGCTATGTCCTATCTCCCCTGCTGTCACCCGAGGGAGGACAAACAAGATCCACTCGGATTTTAATATTATAGAAAGATAACAAAATGTTCATTTAAATTTACAATAAACTCATCCTTTGATTTTAGAACGAATTCAACGTTTCATTTCCGAGTGAATTCGCAGAGACCGATGATACAATTCGTCCACAAAGCAATATTTGTGCATTATTTGCATATACGTCAGCACTGCCTCATAAATGTTACGTCTTTGGTATGCAAATGTTATTTAACACAAGGGTGTGACATATATATATATATATATATATATATATATATATATATATATATATATATATATATATATATATATATATATATATATATATATATATATATATATATATATATATATATATATATAGTAAATGGAATACAAACGTGAATGCATGTTTGAATTACATCAATGTCAGGAAGTTTGTTTTTGTTCCTTACTTTTATGCAGCCGTCTGTATTTTTAAAGTGGAATTTTTAAGCATATGTTATCAAAAAGTTGCCTGAAAGGAGATATTAAAATCTTTTAATTTTTTTTATTTTGCTTAACTTTTAAATTTTTTCATAATGTTTTTAACCTTTTTATTTTTATTGTAATTTTAATTCTGTTCTGTTTACATTATTCAGCCTTCATCGTAATTATGTTTTGATTACTATACTTTTGTCACAGAATTTTCAATGCAATATTATTTCGATTTTCTAAATATTTTTGTGACATTTCGTTGTGATTTGATTTCAAATCGCTTTTAAGATCTTGTCAGAACCTTCGCTGTAATATTTGTTCAACTTATTTTAAATAGTTATCAGACTTCCAATGGTAATTTTACCTCAGCCTTTAGTAATACTCGTGTAAACGTGTTGGTCCTTCTTAGTTTTTATTAGTTTTCTGTAAAAGAAAACTATTGTGCCGGCTTTGTCTGTCCGTCCGCAATTTTTCTGTCCGCCCTCAGATCTTAAAAACCACTGAGGCTAGAGAGCTGCAAATTGGTATGTTGATCATCCACCCTCCAGTCATCAAACATACCAAATTGCAGCCCTCTAGCATCAGTAGTTTTTATTTTATTTAAGGTTACAGTTAGCCGTAATCGTCCACCTGACAAAGATGTAGGACAGGCCACCATCGGCCCGTGGTTAAAGTTTCATGGGCCGCGGCTCATGAATCATTATACCGAAACCGCAGAAAGATAGATCTATTTTCAGTGGCCTTGATTATACACGTTACAGAAAACTTGATTGAGCCGAAGTTGTACTTGTTTACTATAAATGGCGATACAATGTGTTCCGGTGACAAATGCCAAAATTTTATATCTTATCTATTTACGTGAGTCTATATTTCTGGAAAGACATCATGCAAGCTGTCCATCTGAGAAGTGTATAGATTGTTACTCATTTATTGTGTAGATGGTCATTTCATTTATTGTGTAGTTGAGCATTTTCATTTATTGTGTAGTTGGGCATTTTTATTTGTTATGTAGATGGGCATTTTCATTTATTGTGTAGTTGAGCATTTTCATTTGTTGTGTAGATGGGCATTTTCATTTATTGTGTAGATGGGCATTTTCATTTATTGTGTAGATGGGTATTTTCATTTATTTTGTAGATGGGCATTTTCACTTATTGTGTAGATGGGTATTTTCACTTATTGTGTACAGTAGATGGGCATTTTCATTTATTGTGCAGATGGGCATTTTCATTTACTGTATAGATGGGCATTTTCATTTATTGTGTAGATGGGCATTTTCATTTATTGTGCAGATGGGCATTTTCATCCATTGTGTAGATGGGTATTTTCATTTATTGTGTAGATGGGCATTTTCACTTATTGTGTAAATGGGTATTTTCACTTATTGTGAACAGTAGATGGGCATTTTCATTTATTGTGTACTTGGGCATTTTCATTTATTGTGTATTTGGGCATTTTCATTTATTGTGTAGATGGGCATTTTCATTTATTGTGTAGATGGGTATTTTCATTTATTGTGTAGATAGGCATTTTCACTTATTGTGTAGATGGGTATTTTCACTTATTGTGTACAGTAGATGGGCATTTTCACTTATTGTGTAGATGGGCATTTTCATTTACTGTGTAGATTGGCATTTTCATTTATTGTGTAGATGGGCATTTTCATTTATTGTGTAGATGGGTATTTTCATTTACTGTGTAGATGGGTATTTTCATTTATTGTGTAGATGGGCATTTTCATTTGCTGTGTAGATGGGTATTTTAATTCATTGTGTAGATGGGCCTTTTCATTTATTGTGTAGTTGGGCATTTTCATTTATTGTGTAGTTGGACATTTTCATTTATTGTATAGATGGGCATTTTCATTTATTGTGTAGATGGGTATTTTCATTTACTGTGTAGATGGGCATTTTCACTTATTTTGTAGATGGGCATTTTCATTTATTGTGCAGATGGATATTTTCATTTACTGTGTGGATGGGTATTTTCATTTACTGTGTAGATGGGTATTTTAATTTATTGTGTAGATGGGTATTTTAATTTATTGTGTAGATGGGGATTTTCATTTCATTGTGTAGATGGGCATTTTCATTTATTGTGTAGATGGGCATTTTCATTTATTGTGTAGATGGGATTGAGCTGTAATTTTTATACGGTGAGTTTTGTTGTAATTATGCTGTGAATTAGGACACTATTGTTGTAAACATGCTGTGAATTAGGACACTGTTGTTGTGATTATCCTGTGAATTAGGACACTGTTGTTGTAATTATGCTGTGAATTAGGACACTGTGGTCATTATGCTGTGAAGTAGGACACTATTGTTGAAATTATGGGTGATTGAGGACTATTTTTGAAATTATGCCGCTTTGGGACATTGTTATTGAAATTATGCCGCTTTAGGACACTTTTTAAAAATTATGCTGTGATTTAGGACTGTTTTTGAAATATGCAGTGATTTAGGACTTTCTGACATTATGCTGTGACTTACGATACTGGTTTTGAAATTGCGCTGTAATTTAGTACTTTTTGAAATTATGCCGTGATTCAGGACTTTTTTTTAAATTATTCCGTGATTTAGGACACGTTTCTTGAAATTTTGTTGAGATTTTAAGCTGTTTTTTTATATTATGCTGTGATTTAGGGCTGTTTATGAAATTGTCCTGTGAATTAGGACAGTTTTCTAAAATCGTATTGTGTTTTAGGACAATGTTTTGTGAAGTTATCCTGTGATTTAGGACTGTTTTTTTTTTAAATTATGCTGCGATTTGTGACTTTTTTTTTTTAAGTTCTGCTGTGATTTATGACTGATTTTGAAATAATGCTTTGATTTAGGATCGTTTTTGTAATTATTCTGTAATTCAGAACTCTTTTGGAAATTATGCTGTGGTTTAGAACTGTTTTTGAAATTTTGCTGTGATTTAGGAGTTTTCGAAGATATGCTGTGATTTGGGACACATCTCTCTTAATTATGCTTTGAGTTCGTCATGGCTGTATAAACTGTAAATTCTGTGTTCATTTAAATATCTGTAACTGTTTCAAGCACTTATATACAATCTTTAGAAAATTGATCTTCAGTGTTAAACTGTTACTATGAACTGGTAAAAATGTTCACAAAAACTTTCAAAGAGAACTTGCACAAAAGACGAATTCACTTTGATTATTGTTTCATTCTTAATGGTCAATTTTAATAATCAAACATAAGATTCAATTTATTTGATCAACTTTAAAATTCAAAAAGATTAAATTTATTTATCACGGTAAGGACAGATGACATTGCTGAACTGAAACTATCACTGAAAGACTGGAATCAAAGACGAATGGTTCAAGTCAGCATAATAAATTTTGCTTCTGTAGTATTTTGATTTGTAATATTTGCAGATTAAATTCCCGGATGGCTGGGATTTGTAACCGTTTCTTTTCTTCTCCCGCTCGACTGTAGAATTGTCAGTCTGACTTCATTATCCTGAATAATATCCTATAGACTTCCCTCTTTTGAGAAGCGAATATATCCTTCTGCCTGCGATATATCACAATTTTCCTTTTAGTTTTCTGTAAAAGAAAAATGTTGTGCCGGCTTTGTCTGTCCGTCCGCACTTTATTCTGTCCGCCCTCAGATCTTAAAAACTACTGAGGCTAGAGGGCTGCAAATTGATTATTGATCATCCACCCTCCAATCATCAGATATACCAAATTGCAGTTACAGTTAGCCAAAATCGTGCTTCTGGCAACGATATACGATAGGCTACCATATGGCCTGTGGTTAAAGTTTCATGGCCGCGGCTCATACAGAATTATACTGCGACCACCGAAAGATAGATCCATTTTCGGTGGCCTTGATTATACGCTGTAGCGGCTGTAAAGAAAACTCGACTGCGCCGAAGACACTTGGGCGCATTTTTTCAGTTTATCTCTGTTATTTCCAAGAATTTGACAGAACAAAAATATACAGTTTCAGTCAAATACTTTCTGGAATTTTCCTGTATTTATCTCTCATGCCCGAGTAACCCCCCTCCCTCACCCCCTCTCTCTCTCTCTCTCTCTCTCTCTCTCTCTCTGTGCACTATTCCCTTCTGGCTCACCTAACCATAAATATTTGCTGCTAGACGGGACCCCATCTCTCTCTCTCTCTCTCTCTCTCTGTATCCTCTTCTGAATATTCTTTTCACGTTCCCCTAACCATAGATATTTGCTGCAAGAGAGAACCTCTCTCTCTCTCGCTCTCTCTCTCTCTCTCTCTCTCTCTTTCTCTCTCTCTCTCTCTCTCTCTCTCTCTCTCTCTCTCTCTCTCTTTGGTCTGACGTGGTCCTAACAAATAGCCAAGAACCTCGTCCTTATATAATTCCTGTAAGAAGAAATCATAAACAGATATGGATACAGTGGACCCTGCGCCAAACACTTTATGCTGCACCTAAGGTTCAAGATAGCATCCCTTTCGGCCTCTTAGCACTTAGCTGTCCAACCTCTCTAACTGTGTTTTGATCTAATATCCATCCTTCATCTGAGAACAAATATTTAGGCTCAGTTGTCTCGTTAAGTGACAGATAAGAATATTGATCTTCATTTCACTATTCGTACAAAAGTTACAGAAGAAAAATAATGAATAGTTTAATATTCGTTCAAAAGTTACAGACAGTTTACTCTGTAGTTACCATCAATACTCTTAAGAAATCTATTATAGATTAGAGTAGTTCAATCTGCCAAATATAGTTCCTAATTCACGTATATAGTTCCCACCTTGAGTAGCTTACTGTATTATGATGCTCAGTTGTTCTGCCCCATCCATTAAGACGACGAAAGCCGATCTCAGACACGCCACCTGCAGTAGTGGGCGTGAGTGATGTTCCTACCTTCAGGAAACTTAGCAACATTAGACCATTGTCGTAACCCTTGAGAAAGAGAGAGAGAGAGAGAGAGAGAGAGAGAGAGAGAGAGAGAGAGAGAGAGAGAGAGAGAGAGAGAGAGAGAGAGAAAGAAGACTTTGTTCAGTACCCAGAGTGAATAAGACTTAGCTTTGAGGAATAATAATAATAATAATAATAATAATAATAATAATAATAATAATAATAATCACGTCAGGACTATAAAGGAATGACATTATCCCGAACATAGAGATAACAGATCAAGCGACCGACCATCGCTGCCCACGCCTTCTGGAAGCCCTACACATCAATACCACACAGGAGACCTTCCTCCCCCCGACATTGGCGCGTAGGGCGGCACCTACTGGCACCCCAAATGAGCGAACCAGTCAGGAACGACCATCTGCGGGCAGCAACCTCTCCGAATAATACACTCACTAACGTGCACTTCAGCGCACGCACGCAAGAGCGCAAACAACCACCGTCACGCGAGAGGAGGCTTCGCCCGAGGAGAATCGTCTCAGGCAGCCAATGATAAATCGACCTGATCTGACACACCCTATATATACCGCCACGAGCGCCCTGTGTCTCCAGATGGTCGAAACGTGTCGACAGAGACAGTTCTGAAAATACCAAACAGACGCCAGAAAAAGAAAAAAAGAATAAAAACCACCAAAAATACCATCAGGAATATCTACGAATTTACATCCCAGGTTTCAGTGAACTGCTGTAATGCTTTAAAATAAAGAATTTCTGCTGTAAGAAATACTCTGTTTCATCCATCCAAATATGAACATTGGACAAGTTGTGACTAATACTGATGTGCAGGAAAAGCGAATTATTAGAAGAATTGGGAAAACTCAGTATAAAATCAATTTGCAAAATACAGCCATTTTATTAAAAAAAAACTTGCCTCAAAGGTTTTCTTCCTTCGTATATTATTATTATTATTATTATTATTATTATTATTATTAACAATGAACGTCTGGATGACGATGAGGTTGTCGAGCAATTGTCTTACAGCAGCGGGTAAATTAGATTAAGCCGGCCTTATGCTGGCACGGGCTCTTGCTCTAGGGCAGCCAGTAAAGGCACCAGGAGCGCAAGCATGTATTTGCACCCTCAAGCTGGCTTGCAGATCTTTTGGAAGGAACATTTTCTGACTGAGTGCAAGCCCGCTTAAGGGTATGAGTGCCACATGCTTGTGCCCCTGGCGTCTCTTTCTTAATAATAATAATAATAATAATAATAATATTCTCGAAGACGACCCTTGTTCTAACGAACTTCATTAAAAGGAATGGCCGTCTGGAAGCCACTGAGTTAATACTTCAAGTTCTCAATCTCACGTACAAGTTCTATGCGTAGCAGCAGGTAAAACATATAGAAGGCTATGCAAAGTTCATTTATTCTCCTTAACTACCGAAACGTGAAGGGAGATAAATGAACTTTGCATAGCTTCTATATAATTTACCTTCTGCTACGCATAGAACTTGTTCGTGAGATTGAGAACTTGAAATATAAACTCAGTGGCTTCCAGACTGCCATTCTCTTTAATGAAGTTTGTTACGAAGAGGGTCGTCTTCGAGAATTATTATTATTATTATTATTATTATTATTATTATTATTATTATTATTATTATTATTATTATTATTAAGAAGGAGACTTATGTTTCATTAAAATATCAGCTTCATATGTGTAATATGCGGTGAAGGTACTGCATTTTATTATCTATTCATTAATTGATCAAGAAATCCACAATGATGTAAATGTATATATGTATTAGAAACATATATAAACGAGAGCTTTCGAGAACCTGCTCGATTCTCCTTCTCAAACTGACTAAAAAGCTAAAGCAGTCAAGGAAGTAACAAGTTTTGAAAAAATAAATAATTTCAATAATTAACCAAAGAAAACTGTTCGTAATTGGAAGAAAGCCAGTTCGCATTTCAGGCAACACCATCGTTCTCCGGAGAGAACCCAAAAGTGTCACCTGAACGAAAGAAGGAGACACATCAATAGCAGCATCAGATGAGGCTAAATGGCTGTCAGCTGAATTCAAAATACTAGTCTTGAAACGTCTGATATACTGTTTGCATATCAGGTCATTCGTCAATGTATTATCTTGCGTGAAAGATTTGCTCCCTCCAGACAACGGCCGCTTTTTGTAACAGCTTTCCTGTCAACCATAATTGCAAACATGACCCTTATAAAAAACAGGAACGATTTGAAAGTCACTTTTAACAACAAATATACAGACTTTAGGAAATGGTTGGTCGCGGGAGCTGTTATAAAAAGAGGTCGTTGTATGACCTCTGTGACCTCATCTTCAGTCATAACTGTATCTAAGGTTTTCTAAGGTTAAGTAGAGATTTTTTTTTATTTTGGTAGCTTTATTTTCTCAGAGGGTTAAAAAAGCCAATTAATTACATAGGAGTTACAAAATCGAATAAATTACACAAGAGTTACAAAAATTAATGAATTACATAGGAGTTACAAAAGTCAATGAATTACACAAGAATTACAAAAGTGAATGAATTACATAGGAGTTACAAAAGTCAATGAATTACATAAGAATTGCAAATGTGAATGAACTACATAGAAGTTACAAAAGTGAATGAATCACAAAGGAGTTACAAAAGTGAATGAATTACACAGGAGTTACAAAACTGAATGAATTACAAAGGATTCACAAAACTGAATGAATTACAAAGGACTTACAAAAGTGAATGAATTGCAAGATTTACAAAAGTTACAAAGTTACAAAAAGTGCCTGAAATAAGATACAAAGTGAACAGGTATAATACATAGCAGTCGGGTGGGTGACAGCGGTTGGAATGGTGGGTTGAATTGTGATTGGCCGCGTGTTGGTGCTGGTGCGTCAAGTTGCGGGGGCGTCGCAATCTTCTTGGTCTCGTCGATAGGGTTGCCTGGAGGGTGGGTGCATGGGAGGTGGG